>NC_066529.1:5959865-5974865 GCF_024679095.1 Eriocheir sinensis | reverse complement strand
CCACCACCGCCACCGCTGTCGTCCTCATTCTTGAAGTAACTTGGCGGGGTTCCGGAAGGCGACGCGGAAGAGGAAGAAACTTGCAGACAGGAAGTTCGTTTACCGTTGACACCTCGACTTTGTAAACTCCGTGAAAAAGGGAAGCAAGGAAGGAAGGAAGAGGAGAAGGAGGAGGAGGAAGAAAGAGGAGGTGTGAGAGGTGTAAGGAGGAATATATGGTGTGGGATAAGAGTAAAGAGGAGGAGGAGGAGGAGGAGGAGAGATGTAAAGTAGATGTTGAAAGGAGGAGGGGATCAGTTAAAAGTATGAGAAAAGAGAAGGAAGAAAAGAGAAGGAGGAAAAAGAGGAAGGGATATAAAGTAATTGATAAAAAGAGGAGATAGATAAATAAATGTATAATGAAAGAATAGGAAGAGAAGGAGGGATAAGAGAAGGAATATAAAGTAAATGTTGAAAGAGGAGGAGGCAAATGTGTGAGGAAAGAGAAACAAGAGGAAGAGGAGGTAGAAGACTTCGTATATTCTGTCCTTTTATTTCTTTTCCTGCTTTTCTCATTTCTTTGCCTTTGTCTTCCTCTGCTTTTTTTCTTATCTCTCCCTCGTCTTCTGCTTCCTCGTTTCCCTCTTCTCTTTCTTCTTTTTTTGAGGTAGAAGAGGAGGGGGAGACGTGAGGTATGAGACATTTATTCGGAGACAGGAGTGAACGCAGCAGGTGTCAGAGATAGAGAGAGACAGGGAAAGAGAAAAAAAAGAGAAGCATAAGCCGTAACAATGAGGAATGAATGAAAGATAAGCAAGAGAAGGATGGAGGACTCAGGGCGAATGTGGAGTCTTACGGATGAGAGGAGGATTGAGGAGGAGGGGGAAACTATATGAAGGGAAGGAGGGGAGAGGCGTGAAGGAAGATTAATGGAGGTAAGGAGAGAAGAGTCGGGTGAAAATGGACGAGCGGGAATACGAAATGAATGGCGATATGGGAGACGGATTGAGAGAAAGGAGACGCCGAAGGGTGAAGGAGATTACCGGGGATGAAAGATGCTGAGGGACAGGCTAAGAGGGTGAGAGAGAGACGAACTGCAGGACAAAACGACCGAGATTTTCAAGAGCAAAGGACTAGCGAACATCCTGCATTAAGTGACCCTGGTGATAGTTTTAAGAGGGTGAGAGAAAGATGAACTGCAAGACAAAACGACCGAGACTTTCAAGGGCAAAGGACTATTAAACATCCTGCATTAACCTCGTGGAAGTTGTGTAGCTTTTTCTGGGACTCTGTGAGATTGATCGGAGAGACGAACTGCAGGACAAAACGGCCGAGATTTTCAAGAGCAAAGGACTAGAGAACATCCTGCATTAACCTAACTTAGTATATTTAAACGTCTGGGCACCTCAGTTCGCGTGTTTGAAAAGCCTCTCCTTCCTTACTTATTTCCTTTTTTCTCTTTTTCTTCCTTTCTTTTTTTCTTTGCTGGGCTTTAGAGGGACTGTTCTGTGACCCTGGTGATAGTTTTACCCACACGACCTCTGCACCCTGAACTAGATAATCACCCACGAATACCCTGTTAATCTTCTCTGTGGAATTGGAAAATGGTTGAATTGGGAGCCCGAAATGTTAAATAATATGGACGTTGAAGATTACACCGAGAAGCTGATTTGATGATGTATTTGTCAGCTTCATGGAAATGGCAGATAAAGAGGATTAGCCTGTGTTCTGTGATGACACTGTTCCCTTCCAATACATTAAACATTCTCGGTCTGTCCAGGGGTTTTCACATCATTAATTATATCTTACTGACAGACGCCACAGTGTTGCTTAATTCTCTTACCAGGCATCTTCTATCGCTCTTTTTATGATGCTAGTAACTGCTTTTCTAAACTTCTATACTGTGGAACTTCCTAATGAAAGAGTTAACCAGTATCTTCATGCTTTCATTTCTTCCACTGGTAAAGTCTAGATCAGTTTACCCTTGTTCGTCTTTTTTTTTTTTTCGGCAATTATAACGCTTTCAAGAGGGGAATATTTAGACAGCTCTCCGGCTTAAATTAACCATATATATTTTTTTTTAACTTCTCTTGTCCTCTCTTTGTAACAGTCGTGTTTTGAGGGTTATTTCAGATTTTTCTTGTGCCCGTGAAGTGTCTCCTTTGCTGTAAAAAATATTTAAATCAGAATAAGAGTTAGAGAGAAATTCGAGCAGGATGGGAAAGCCGAAGAAAAGAAATTAATTGCATCGTGGCATTTTTTTTTTAGGTGTCGAGGCGCACAACACGACGAGGAGGAGAGATCGTATCCAGGAACATTCAGACAGGCTATTCCTTTATGCCTTTCTCCCGTCCTTCTTTCCCACCTTCCTTCTTCCCTCCCTTCCTTCTTTCCTACCTTCCTTCCTTCCTTTCTTCCTCCCTTCCTTCTTTCCTGCCTTCCTTCCTTCCTTTCTTCCTCCCTTCCTTCTTTCCTGCCTTCCTTCCTTCCTTTCTTCCTCCCTTCCTTCTTTCCTGTCTTCCTTCTTCCCTTCCTTCCTCCTTTCCTTCCTTCCTTCTTCCCTTCCTTCCTTCCTTCCTCCTTTCCTGCCTTCCTTTCTTCCTTTCTTCCTCCCTTCCTTCTTTCCTGCCTTCCTTCTTCCCTTTCTTCTTTCCTTCCTCCTTTCCTGCCTTCATTTCCTCCTTTCTTCCTTCCTTTCTTATTTCCCTTTTCTCTTTTCCTTCCTTCCTCTTTTTCTTTGGTTCCTTCCTTCCTTCACTAATTATTTCAATATAATTCAACTTCATTCAGTTATCCAATCAAATTCAATTCTTTCTTTTTTTCTTTCTTTCTTTCCTACTTGTCTGCCTGCCTGCCTGAGTCTCCTTATATTCCTTCCTTCCTTCTTTTTTACTCTTTTTCTTTCTGTCTCTTTCTTTTTCTTTTTTACTTTCTTCCTCCCTTTTTTTTCCTTCCTCCGTTTCATTCCTATTTCCCACCTTCATTCATTCATTCTTACTTTCTTTCTTTCTCTCTTTCTTTCTTTCTTTTCCTCCCTTCCTTCCTCCTTTTATCTTCCTTCCTTCCTTCCACCTTTCCTTCACTCTTCCCTCCCTTCCTTGTCATGTCTTTCCTTCCCTTCACACGCACAACCTTTATTGAATCCTTGTCGCGTCCTTGCCTCCCTTCACACCCTTCCTGCTCCCTCCTTCAGACCACTTCCTGCTGTCTAGTCACACCGCCACTTCCTCCATTGATTCACCCTTCGTGGCCTCTCGACTCCTAATTCACCCTTTCAAAAGATGTCAGACTGCAAAGATCACCAACATTATGAACACAGTATTATGACGGAGCTCCCTGCCCTAAAATTAATCTGTTCTCCCATCACGACCGTTACCAACACCACACTACCTCACTTTCACCTCTGTAGCGTTACCAACTCGCCAAACCCCTTCTTCCTATAGCTACAGTCTTACCAACACCATAAAGAGTCCTTACCATACCTACCGTGTTACTGAAATCCCAAAAAGTTCCCTTGCACTTGTCTTATAGCTTCGATTCTTACATGCGACCGTACCTCTACTCAGACCATCTCCCCTCACATTCTTTCCCCATCATCTGCCCCTTCAGTTTCTTCCCATCATCTGTCCCGTCAGCATCTCTTTTTGGCCACTCCTTTGACTTCTATGTAGGAGCAGCAAGTAGCGGGCTTTTTTTTTTAATATTTTTCTTTACGCCCTTGAACTGTCTCCTTTGCTGTTAAAAAAAAAAAATCTTCCATTCACCTGTCCCTTCTGCCTCTCCCCTCTCTTTAATTTCTTTCCCCCACCTGCCCATATGCATCTTCCCATCATCTGTCCCCTTACATTCTCTCGAAATCACCTGTCCCCTCAACTTCTCCCTATTACATGTCTCTTAGCATCCCTCCCTCACCTGTCCCTCGGCATCTTCCTATTACCTGTCCCTTCAGCCTCTTTTTCTCTCGCTCAGGTGAATCTTCGCAGCCTCTCTTCCCTTCACCTGTCCCCCATCACCTGTTTCCTCAGAGCCTTGACCTTCAACGAGTGTTCCTTTGCCACTCGAAAGCAGCTGGAAACATAGCCTGATGCTCTCCCCTCCCCCCAGCCCCGACGGTGGAGGTGGTGGTGATGGTGGTGGTGGGGTAAATTAATCTTTTTCAGACGCCACCATTAACATTCCCTCCCCACCACCACCACAACCACCACCACCATCAAGAAGGTTGCAGAGTGAGATCAGAGAAGAGACAAGAAGAAAGAGAGCGAACGGTGTGTAATATAACTGTTTTACGGAGGAGAGAGAGAGAGAGAGAGAGAGAGAGAGAGAGAGAGAGAGAGAGAGAGAGAGAGAGAGAGAGAGAGAGAGAAAGTTGGCTCGTCCCTCGCTGCCTGCCTCCCGCCCAGCCTTCCCGTGACACAAAGCCAACATGCACAGCTGCGGCGCCTCTTCTCGACTCACTCCGCAGCAAAGTATCATTTCTTCGACCCTGTTTTCTCCTGTTGTTGTTGTTGATAGTGGTGGTGGTGGTGGTGGTGGTGGGTGGAGCAGTGTTGGAGGGAGCGGGTTTAATAAGAAGGATGAGGGTTTAAGCGGATAAGCATTGGCAGGTAATCATATAGCCAGTCCAAGGGCGATTAATAATTTCTGATGGAGGTTAGGTAGATTAATGGATAGGGAGGGAGGGTGGTAGATAGCTGGTTCGTTTTAGTTGCTATGTGGAAACCGACTAGCCTCTTGTAGTCTCCTCTTTTTTTTTTTTTTACAGCAAACGAAGCAGATAAACGGCAAAAAAAAAGAGTCCCGTTAATATCTTTGTTTATCTCTGTGTTAAAAATGTTGAAGGATGGATGTATAGGAATGGACAAGAAGATCAATTGGTAGAACGCTGTAAATGAAGAAAGGGATGAGTGGAAGTGGATGTACAGGGATGGACAAAAAGATAGATTGATAAAACGTTATAAATGAAGAAAGGGGTGAGTGGAAGTGTTTGTGTTAAAGGAAAGATGGATAAATAGGAATGGACAAGGAGATCAATTGGTAGAACGTTATAAGTGAAGAAAGGGATGAGTGGAAGTGAACGTAGAAGAATGGACAAGCAGATCAATTGGTAAAACGTTAATGAAGAAAGGGGTGGGTGGAGGTGCCTGTGTTTGAAGATGGATGAATGTATAAGGATGAATAAGGTAAGTTGGTAGAGCCTTATAAATGAAGAGAGGGGTGTGTGGATGTGCCTGTGTTTGTAGATGAATGTATGTATAGGGATGGATAAGGTAAATTGGTAGAGCCTTATAAATGAAGAAAGGGATTGGTGGATGTGCTTGTGTGTGTGTGTGGAGATAGAGGGACAAGCGAGATGACAGATGAAGAGAGATATTATGAAGAAAGAAGTAAAGGTTAGAAGGTTATGCGTAAAAGAATGGCCATGAGGGCGAAGGAGGAGCGTGAGGTATAAAAGGAAAGGAATGAGAAAGGAAAGAAAGGAAGAAAGGAGAAAGAAGGTTATATGTAAAAGAATGAAAAAGGAGAAAAAGGAAGAAAGGAGAAAGATTATGTGTAAAAGAATGGCCATGAGGTGAGGGAAGAGCGTGAATTATATAAAGAAAGGAATGAAAATGGGAAGAAAGGAGGAAGAAATTATTAAACGTGACTTAAGTAAAAAGAGAGGGAAAAGTTAGGGGTTGGGGTAAGGAAGGCTGTGGGGGGAATACTTAGGTGGAGAGGAGGGAGGGATGTGAAGGCGATGCTGAAGGACGAAAGCATAAAGAAAATGTGACCTCTGAACAACAACAACAGTGACGACAACAAAAAGAACAACAAGGACAACATCAACAATAACAACAACAACATAAAAAAACTACTGTATATTACCGCACACATATACGAACACAAAAAAATAAAAACAGATTAAATAAAATAAATAAATCAAGGTACATTACGAGTTACAAATGCCCCAAAAATAAGACAACAACAACAACAACAACAACAACAACAACAACAACAACAATAACAATAATAATAATAATAATAATAATAATAATAATAATAATAATAATAATAATAATAATAATAATAATAATAATAATAATAATAATAATAATAATAATAATAATAATAATAATAATAATAATAAAACTTCAGAATTATTAGCATTACCGCAAGCGAACTAATTGAATTTGGTCCAGGTAACGGGAAATTGTGTGTGTGTGTGTGTGTGTGTGTGTGTGTGTGTGTGTGTGTGTGTGTGTGTGTGTGTGTGTGTGTGTGTGTGTGTGTGTGTGTGTGAGAGAGAGAGAGAGAGAGAGAGAGAGAGAGAGAGAGAGAGAGAGAGAGAGAGAGAGAGAGAGAGAGAGAGAGAGAGAGAGAGAGAGAGAGAGAGAGAGAGAGAGAGAGAGAGAGAGAGAGAGAGAGAGAGAGAGAGAGAGAGAGAGAGGCAGCCATCCATCCATCCAGCCAGCCAGCTAGCCAAACAGACAGACAGACAGAGAAACAGATACAGGCAGACAGACAGACGAACAGACAGACAGACAGACAAACTGGCAAAAAAAGATACATTATAATTATAGATTCACCACAGAAAAAAAAATCAAATACAGTCAGTCGATCCGGCAGTTTGAAAGAGCTTTCTCACACGAGTAACAACATTCATTCCTTGTTTAATGAAAATACCTGAATGGAACACGTAACAACTACATACAGAGCTCATATTAACTCCAAAAATAAACCTGTCCCACGCCCCTATAAAGTGCAACACCCCTCCCCTCCTCCGGTCACATATACCAGAATCGGGACAAAGCTACCTCCCCAACTATACAACTAACAACTATATCAACTAACAACAACTAACTAACAACCAACAACTTCAATTTAACTTCGCCAACATGCCCTCAACTCTCCCTCAAAAAGTGTATTACATTGGCCGGTCCGCAAGAAAGCCGCGCCACACCACTTCATGCAAAACGAGGGTCCCTGCAGTGGGTGGATGCTGGGACAGGTTGTGTTGCTTTGGGCGTTGTTGAGGTGACTCATGCGGGGCTTATTGGGGAAGTTAGTTTGAGAGGAGTAAGAGAGGGGACATTTTTACTCGCCCAGGTATATGAAAGCAGGTAAATGAAAACACCTAACGGGAGCTTTTCTTTCTGATTCTTTAGTTTCCAGTTATTAAAGGAAGATTGAGTTGCGGGCATTTGTGTGTGTGTGTGTGTGTGTGTGTGTGTGTGTGTGTGTGTGTGTGTGTGTTTAACCTTGCTCCGTCTCCTCTACTAGCGAAATCCACTTATTTTTTTACAGTAGGCTAACAGAGAGCATATACTTTGAATGTTAATTATGTTATACGACTGACTGGAGGGAGCTTATTTCGCACGTCCCTGGTGAGTATTGTAGAATCATAACAGGTACGCTTAAGTGAAGAAGGATATAAAATAGAGAACAGGGAGAGAGAGAAAGAAAAAGAAGGAAAGAAAGAATGTACGGAAGAAAGAAAGAAAGAGAGAGAGAGAGAGGCAATGTAAATGAGATCAGTTACCCCCATTTTTCAACACCCACATAATATATACACATACTTAACTTCTTCCTTTTCTTAACTCTTTATTTAATCATACAATTCCTAACTGTGTCAACGCCGAGATTCAAACCTGGCGTGCACATTACTGAAACACCGTGCTGACTCATCATCATCTTTATTGAACGCACTCTTAGCTAACCTTCGAAACAGACTTGATGGCCACGCGCTCGTTTGGATTGATTCATTCGCGTCCGTTTATGCGCCCCGTCGATATGAATAGCAGGAAATTACCGTTATGGAGTCGCTTCGTGCAGGCAATATCGGAAAGTAATAAATCACAGAGCCCTCGAGGTTAGCAATGCCTGTTTTCTTTCTCTTTCTTTATCGAGGTTTGTCGCTCCATTTGTCGACGCTCTTATGCGAGTCCTCGATTTCTCACTCACAGACAGATTACCGCGCGCTGCAAATACATTCTGCCAAGGTCACGTGAGATCTGAATGTATAATGGCGCTGAACCTTCCTACATATTACATTACTCTATAAATAGTTTGCGATGATGTACGGGGAGACACTGCATGCATTGTAATTCAGCTATTTATTTAATATGCGCAGAGAGATTATTACACACAACAAATGTCACGTGGGATCTTCCATGGCGATGAATGTTCCCGACATGTTAAATTTCTGAAGCCATATTTTTGTGGGGCCACTGCCTACCACAAGACGTTCAATGACAACCGCCCAATGGCACTGCTTAGTAAACATGAGAACTCCAATGTTTTCTATTATATAATCATAGTTAAAATCAGGCAAGTTTTTTCATCTTCCTTGCTGTAACGAAATATTGATGCTCTAATTGATTTGTTTTCTTCGATATTTTTTTGTTGATCCAGGTGATGATACTGTCTGAAAAATGCATGCCCAGGGTAGCTCGTCATAGAACCAAGGGGTCCCGCGTTCGATTCCTGGGATGAAGGATCTCCTGACATCCTTGCCTCTGCTGCCCTGGGTACCGAGTATGTGCTAGGCGTTTACACAGCAGGTGACCCTTTCCTGTAGGTCTCCCGTCACAACACTCGTCCGTGGTGGCATAGCGTGAGGCGGGTTGGCTGTAAGGGGTGGGGGGAGGGGAGGGCTACATACTCCCAGCCAGCCACGGGCGTTTATAAGCTTAGCCTCCCGCTCCTTTCAGTGCGAGCGACGTTATCCCGGGCCTGTAAACCTTAATCCCTGTCTGGGTGTGAAGGCCACGAGCAAACTGTTTGTTGCACCTGCGGATGGACGGGAGCTTTTTTTTTTGTATGTGTGTGTTGTTGTTGTTGTTGTTGGTGGTGGTGGTGGTGTTCTTGCCGTTGCTTATGTTATTATTGTTGCTGATTCTACTGTTGTTGTTGTTGTTGTTGTTGTTGTTGTTGGTGGTGGTGGTGGTAGTATTGTTGTTGTTGTTGTTGTTGTGGTGGTGGTGGTTGTGGTGGTAATGGTGGTGGTGGTGGTATGGTATTGGTGTTGGTGTTGCTGTTGATGGTGGTGGTTGTGGTGGTGGTGGTATGGGCTGTGTTGGCGTGGGCAGTAATAGTCCTGTTGTCGTATCCTTCACTGTGAATGTAAAATTGCGTTCAGTAACTACCAGCATTCTATCAGCTTTAACGGCAGCTTCATTGCATTGTTGGGAGGCTTTTTCGAAGGCTAATGGTGATTGCGACGCGAGGGACCTTGACGCCCTGCCACGCCGCCCTTCCCTTGCCGGGGGGGTTGCGGGGCTGCGTCTTGACAACCCTCTCGTTCCTCACTCTGGGAAAATACAGATTATACGGGGGAGGATTTTTTTCTTGATGCACTGGGATTCTTTTTTTTTTTATTCGCTGGGCAGATTTTTTTCCGATTCGCTGGGGAGGTTTCTATTCTGATTCACTGGGGAGGGTATTTTTTGAGGCACTGGGGAATTTTTTTGAGGTACTGTGTAGATTTTTGAGGCTCTGGGGAATTTTTTTGAGGTACTGTGTAGATTTTTGAGGCACTGGGGAATTTTTTTGAGGTACTGTGTAGATTTTTGAGGCTCTGGGGAATTTTTTTGAGGTACTGTGTAGATTTTTGAGGCTCTGGGGAATTTTTTTGAGGTACTGTGTAGATTTTTGAGGCACTGGGGAATTTTTTTGAGGTACTGTGTAGATTTTTGAGGCTCTGGGGAATTTTTTGAGGTACTGTGTAGATTTTTGAGGCACTGGGGAATTTTTTTGAGGTACTGTGTAGATTTTTGAGGCTCTGGGGAATTTTTTTGAGGTACTGTGTAGATTTTTGAGGCACTGGGGAGTTTTTTTCTGATTCGCTGGGGAGTTTTTTCAAGGCACTGGGGAGTTTTTTCTGATTCGCTGGGGAGTATTTTTTTCTGAGGCACTGGGTCGTTTTTTTCTTAAGGCGTTGGGGATTTTTTTTTCTGATTCGCTGGGGATTTTTTTTTTCTGATCCTCTGGGGAGTTTTTTTCTGATCCGCTGGGGATTTTTTTTCTAAGGCACTGGGGAGGGTTTTTCTCTGAGGCACTGGGGAGTTTTTTATAAGGCACTGGGGAGTTTTTTTTCTGAGGCACTGGGGAGGTTTTTTTTGAAGCACTGGGGAGAGTTTTTTCTGAGACACTGGGGAGGTGTTTTTTCTGAGGCACTGGGGAGGTTTTTTTTCTGAGACACTGGGGAGAGTTTTTTCTGAGGCACTGGGGAGGGTTTTTTTCTGAGGCACTGGGGAGGTTTTCGTCTGAGGCACTGGGAAGATTTTTGGAGCACTGGGGAGTATTTTTAGGCACTGGGGAGTATTTTGAGGCACTGGGGAGGTTTTTGTTTGAGGCACTGGGGAGGTTTTTGTCTGAGGCACTGGGAAGATTTTTGGAGCACTGGGGAGTATTTTTAGGCACTGGGGAGGTATTTTTCTGAGGCACTGGGAAGATTTTTGGAGCACTGGGGAGTATTTTTAGGCACTGGGGAGAGGTTTTTTGAGGAACTGGGGAGGTTTTTGTCTGAGGCACTGGGGAGTTTTTTTTTAAGGCACTGGGGAGGGTATTTGTCTGAGGCGCTTGGGAGTTTTTTTAAGGCACTGGGGAGGGTATTTTCTAGGCACTGAGGAGGGTTTCTTTTTTTGAGGCACTGGGGAGTTGTTGTTTTTTGGCACTGATCCTTACCAAATTCTATCATGCGTAACCTATTTAGAAACTGTGACCTTTTCCCGCTTATTAGTAACTCTGTGATCAAAGGAAAAAATAATTAAACAAACTAGCGACCTGACTTAAATTAACCTAGCAGAGTAACCCTTCGCCGCTTATTAATCATTTGAAACTGCACGCCCTTTTCTGGTCCTTTCCCGAGATGAATGGACACGGCACTGCACACTCGGCTAGTAATTATATGCATACCGGCAGAAGGGCTGTGTGGGGGGCCGCTCGTTCTTCTCTTTTTCTCTCCGACCGATGATATTTCTTCCTTGTGTTTTACTTTTAAAGAGTCTCGTGAGTTTGATAAGAAATTGCTCGACTATAACTATTTTTTTTTTGTCTTTTGGTTTTTCTATCACGGATTATTCTACTTTTATTTAATTTTAAGCGGGTGATTTTTTTTTTTATAAGACCCTCGCTCCCCGTTCTTTCCTTCTCTCCCCTCCCTCTCCTTCTCCTACTACTGCCTCTACTACTACTACTACAACTACAACTACTACGACTACTACTACTACTACTACTACTGTACGGTAACAATAGAACATTAGCCGGAGCAGGATGAAGTACTTGAACATCAGACAGGAATGGAGAATACAGAGAAAGTTGATTGGTTAGTTGAAAGGGATTTGAAGTTTATGTTACCTTGTAGGGAGAGTGAGGAAAGGGACGGGGCTTCTGAACCAATTTAGTGTACAGTGACTATAGAACCTTTGCCGGAGTAGAGTGAAGTATTCTAACATCAAACAGAGGAGTGGAGGATACAGGAAAGGTTGATTGGTTGTTGAAAGGAATTTGTAGTTAATGTCATCTTGCAGGGAGAGTGAGGAAAGGGACGGGGCTTCTGAACCAATTTAGTGTACAGTGATTATAGAACCTTTGCCGGAGGAGGATGAAGCACTCTAACATCAGAGAGGAGTGGAGGATACAGGGAAAGGTAGCTGTTTGTTCTGCAGTTATCAAAAGTGGCTGCTAATGATGGTGGTGATGACGGTTGTGACGGCCATGCCTCACTCATTAGCCAGACGTATTTACCGCCGCGTGTATCACCCTTTTGTAACATGCTAATGAGGTAATCAGTCCTGACCGGTCGCTCATCTCAATTAATTAAAGCAGAAATGTTTTATTCGGGGAGTTATTATTCATTCCTCTAATACAACTTTTTAATCACCTGTTGATGTTTAGGAATTAATTATTTTTTTACGGAAAGGGAGAGAGATGAGACAGGTGCAAAGTAGCGTAATATGGACGGCACAGACAGAAGGATACAGGACCAGAGATGACGGAAGGATACAGGACCAGAGATGACGGAAGGATACAGGACCAGAGATGACGGAAGGATACAGGACCAGAGATGACGGAAGGATACAGGACCAGAGATGACGGAAGGATACAGGACCAGAGATGACGGAAGGATACAGGACCAGAGATGACGGAAGGATACAGGACCAGAGATGACGGAAGGATACAGGACCAGAGATGACGGAAGGATACAGGACCAGAGATGACGGAAGGATACAGGACCAGAGATGACGGAAGGATACAGGACCAGAGATGACGGAAGGATACAGGACCAGAGATGACGGAAGGATACAGGACCAGAGATGACGACAGCAGAAGGATACATAAGGATACAAAATCACATACGCAAAAACACAAAACCAAAAGAATACATAAACAATAAAAAAGGACATTGCACTGACAAACAGACACAGAAGCAGAGAGATGACGTAAAGATACACAGACACAAATGCACAGACGAATAGACAGACAGACAGATACAGACAGACAGACAGACAGACAAACAGGCCGAGGTTTGCAGAGACCCAGACAGACAGACCGAGACAAATGGAGACGCAGGAAGATAAATAGCATAAAAAGAAAAAGAAAAAGACAAGGCAATGATCTTAAAGTGTAACGCAAGAAAACGAAAGAAAGAAAAAAAAAAAGCCAAACCACATAGACAGACAGACAAAGACAGAAGGAACAGAGAAAAAAACACAGAGACAAATAGATAGTCTTTTTTTTATCCACCTAACCACTGCAACCACCACTACCACCACCACCACGACAACCTCCCACCACCACCACCACCACACGTACACCAGCAGGAGGAAACAGACAGAAAGACAGACAGACAGACACGAAAACGACCAATCAGTTAAGACTAGTCGGGCCAAAACGATGCCCCCCAAAAGCTAGTATGCAGACCTCCTCCTCCTCCTCCTCCTTTTCCTCCTCCAACTGCAGACAAGCAAGAGAAGGTGGAGGTTGTTGGGACAGGTCGTGGCTCTCCTCCTCCACTCCCCTCCCTCCTCCCCCTTATCTTTCCTCCTCCTCCTCCTCCTCCTCCTCCTCCTCCTCACTGAATCTCCCCCCTTCAGATTACCCCTTTTGCCTACCAACTCCATCCCTCCTTTCTCTTCTCTCCCTTCCCTTTCCTCCTCCTCCTCCTCCTCTCTGCATCTCCCTCCTCCTGTTTTTTCCTCATCCCTACAACACCAACCCACCTTTTCCTCCTCTTCTCTCCTCTTCCTTCCCTTATCTCCTCCCATCATTGCTCCCCTCTTTTCCCTTTCTTATTTCTCCCTCATTTTCCCTCCCATCCCTATCCCTCCTTTCCTCCTCTTCTCTCCTCTCCCTTCCTTTATCTCCTCCCATCCTTGCTCCCTTCTTTCCCTGTTGTTATTCCCCCTTTTCCCTTCCAACCCCATTCCTCATTTTCCTTCTGTAATCCTCCCTTCCTTCGCCTTTTCCCGTCTTTCCTCTTTTCCTCCCCTCCCTTCCCTTCTCCCCCTCTCGTTTCTCTTCACCCCCTTGTGTTCACTCCCTCCGTTCCTCACCTCTTTCCCTCCTGTTCCCTCACTTTCCTTTCCTCCCTTCAACTCCCTCCACTCCCAAGGTACTCCCACTCTCTCTCTCCACTCCCCCCAAAAGATCCACCCCCCACTACTCTCTTTCCTCCCTTCAACTCCCTCCACTCCCAAGCTACTCCCACTCTCTCTCCACTTCCCCCACCTATCCACCCCCACACCACCCATCCCCAACCTTCCCTTCCCTTCCCCACAGCACCCCCAGAGCGTCCACACAAGGGTTCTGAGGTTAATGCAATGGATAACACCTTTAGCACCACGATCCACGAGACACCCCGGCGGTAAATGACGGCGCCGAGGACTGAGTAAACCTTTGATGAGCACCTTGGGAAAGGGTCTCAAGCATGCAGCTAATGGGGTGAATGGGGCTGAGGCAGGGACGGGCTACTGAGGAGGAAGAGGAGGAGGAGATGGACATGGAGGAGCGAAAGAGGAAAGGAGACAGGAGGGAGGAAGAGATATGGGAGACCGAACGAGAAGAGAGAGAGAGAGAGAGAGAGAGAGAGAGAGAGAGAGAGAGAGAGAGAGAGAGAGAGAGAGAGAGAGAGAGAGAGAGAGAGAGAGAGAGAGAGAGAGAGAGAGAGAGAGAGAGAGAGAGAGAGAGAGAGAGAGAGAGAGAGAGAGAGAGAGAGAGAGAGAGAGAGAGAGAGAGAGAGAGAGAGAGAGAGAGAGAGAGAGAGAGAGAGAGAGAGAGAGAGAGAGAGAGAGAGAGAGAGAGAGAGAGAGAGAGGAGAAGCGACAGAAGGAAAGAGATAGGAGCGAGTGAGAGATAAGGGAGACAGGACGAGAAGAGAGGAGAAGAGGAAAGAATGTGAGAGAGAGAGAGAGAGAGAGAGAGAGAGAGAGAGAGAGAGAGAGAGAGAGAGAGAGAGAGAGAGAGAGAGAGAGAGAGAGAGAGAGAGAGAGAGAGAGAGAGAGAGAGAGAGAGAGAGAGAGAGAGAGAGAAAGGAAAATCTAAAAAGCAAAATGAGGTATTACGTAAAGGAAAACGAAAAACGGAAGGGAAACAGATGGAGAGGAAGGAAACCATGGCGGGAACCGAGCAGGGAAAGGGAAGGAGAGGGAGTGAGAGGGAATGAGAGGAGACGAGGCGGTGGGTGAGGAGCAGAAGGACGACGCGGGAAATGAGGGAGGCGCTGATGACACAGAAGGGCGTGGTGAAGTTGAGGAAGGGGAAGGAAGTAAAGTGAGGAGAAGGAGAAAAGGGAGAGGGGATGGAAAGACTGAGAAAGGGGAAGGAAGAAAAGTGAGAAGGAGAAAAGGGAGAGGGGATGGAAAGACTGAGAGAGGGGAAGGAAGAAAAGTGAGGAGAAGGAGAGGAGAAAGAGGGCGTGGTAAGGCAGAGGAAAGGGAATGAAATCAGGCGAAGAGAAAAAGAAAAAGAAGAGTAGGAGGAAAAAGGGAAAAGGGCGTGGTAAGGGTGAAGAAAGGGACGGAAGAAAGAAGAGGAGGAGGA
>NC_066529.1:5937365-5954865 GCF_024679095.1 Eriocheir sinensis | reverse complement strand
ATGAAATAGAATGAATCCCAGGTGACCGTACTGAGCAGGGAGGCGGACCTGAGGATGATCTGCGACGTTTGGTTCTCTGAATATGAATGAAAAATAAAAATAAAACTAGAGACGCTGTGTGATTTGAATGTGAATAGAAATCTGAATTTTGCCTAAAGAAAATGTGAGTTAGAGGACGAATTAATGCTTGAGGGAGGGACTAGAGACGAAGAAAAAGCCGAGTGATACGCAAAAGAATGGATGGCGTGTCTTGAATGTGAATAAAAAGCATAACCGTGTCTAAGAATGAAGCCCAGGCGACCGTACTGAGCAGAGAGGAGGACCTGAGGATGATTTGTGACGTTTGGTTCTCTGAATATGAATGAAAAAGGAAAAGGAAAAAAAACTGGAGACACTGTATAAGGGAAGGAGAGGTTCTATGTGATGTGAACGTGAATAGCACTCTGAACTTTGCCTAAAAATAATGTGAGGTAGAGGACGAAATAATCCTTGAGGGAGGAACTAGAGACGGGGAAAAAGCAAAATGATATAAAAGGAAATGGATGGCGTGTCTTGAATGTGAGAAAAAAAGCATTACCTTGTCTAAGAATGTAACCCAGGTGACCGTACTTAGCAGAGAGGAGGACCTGAGGATGATCTGTGACGTTTGGTTCTCTGAATACGAATGAAAAAGGAAAAAGAAAAAAATTGAGACGCTGAATAAGTGAAGGAGAGGCTCTGTGTAATCTGAATATGAATAGCACTTTGGACTTCGCCTAAAAAATGTGAGGACGAACTATGCTTGAGGGAGAAACTACAGACGAGGAAAAAATCAGAGTGATATACAAGTGAGATTCTCTAGAAGAAGATTAAACAAAGGAAAACAACTGTGTGTAAATACTAATCAAACACTTAACTTGGCCTAAAAATACGTATGACTCCGGTGGCGATACTAGGCAGAGAGGAGGCTGTGAATGCTTGAGAGATGGGGCGAAGAGCTGAGCGTCTGACGGTAAACAAACCTTACCTGGAGAAGTTTTCGAAGGTCGGGAAACACCTTATACGTAAGTTCAGTGCGTGCCGTTGCAGAAACTTTAACTGGGGAACTTTTGGAGAGGAGGGAAGATACTTGAAAGGTTTAATTTGTGACGCTGCGAAAACCTATACTGGGGAAATCTCAGAAAGTTGGGAGATACCTTAACCCTATCCGATCCGAGGGGAGACAAATCTGGCCTCCCCTCAGGCACTTCGATCAAAACGATACACTTTGTTTCCACTAGCTTCTTTTCACTCATTATTTATTATTGTTTTACATTACTTATTTGGTACCAGTCCTTAGTGTTCATGAGCGTTATCGTTATTCAGATAAATGAGTACGATGCTAGGTGTTACGAACGCGAAAATTAGAAAGCGTCGGATCGAATAGAGTTAAAACTTCGGTTCACGACATTCCATAAACCTAAACTAGTGAACTTCTTGAAAGGGGGAAATTCTTAAAGAAAAAATAAAATCAATAAAATGCAAAAAAAGGCCTAAACAAGATAGCTTTTAGGGGGTAAATCCTTTAAACATCAGTGTAATCAGTAACATCCCATACCCTGAAAACGATAAACCTCCCTCTCTTAATATCCCATGATCCCGTAGTGACCTGACCTGCTGGACCCGGTGAGGTGATCCACGGTGACCCAGAGGGGGATGGGCCACCTGAGCGAGGACACGGTAGCACAGGTAACATCACTCACCTGAAGGAAAAGAAAACAGGTGCTCATTAGTAAGTTGTAAGAAAAATATAGCAGAATCTTCATCACTTACGCTCCCATCCCCGTACATAGACACGACACTAAAGAATACCCCTCCGAATTAAAAAAAGTATAAACAGGAACCCAAACAGCATCTTTTACCTGTACTTTTATGCGCCCCAAACCCTGATAAAGCGGTGGCAGAGGATCGCACACCTATATTTTTCCTCTCCAACCCTCCGAATTAAAAAAAGTATAAACAGGAACCCAAACAGCATCTTTTACCTGTACTTTTATGCGCCCCAAACCCTAGTAAAGCGGTGGCAGAGGATCGTACACCTATATTTTTCCTCACCAACTCTCCGAATTAAAAAAAAGTATAAACAGGAACCCAAACAGCATCTTTTACCTGTACTTTTATGCGCCCCAAACCCTGGTAAAGCGGTGGGAGAGGATCATGCAACCATATTTTTCCTCACCAACTCTCCGAACAGAACTCCAAATAATTTCAATACTTCCCTTGGTTCCCCGTTTCCCGTGACTACTACAATTTTGGGGGTTGCCACTCTACTAATATGGCTGTCTATCTTTTACCAGTGAGGATTAGTAAGCGCAAAAAACAGAACGTGTGTGTGTTGGTAACGAAAAGGAATAGAAATGGCGGACGCATCCTGAACCATCCATCTATTTTTCATCTATTATCCATCTATCTATTTTTCCGTCCCTGTTTGTCTGTTAGCTTTCTCTACCTCCCTTCGTCTCTTTCTCTCTCTCTCCTTTCCTCCTTTACTCTCTCATTCCTTGACCATTTATTCCCTTCCCTCTCTAACTCTCTTCTTCACGCCCTCACTTTCTCCGTCCCTCTTTGCCTTTTTCTCAACTTCCCTTCCTCTCTTTCTCTCTCTTCCTCCCTTCTTCCTTTTCCGTCACCACCTTCACCGCCACCACCACCACGTCATCACCACCCCGCCGATCAAGCACGAACCTCCCACTATACAGAAATGACACATGCGACATAAGTATTCCAGACAGAACGTAATATGTGTCCCCGCTGTGCAAGATGATAAAAAAAGGCAATGTGAAATAGAAGGAAAAGGAAAAAACTAGGATAATGGAGGAGAAGGGACAACGGAGAAGGAGAAGGAGGAGAAGAAGAAGAAAGGAACTCTGTGAGGCTGGGAAAGGGAAGAGGGAACAGAGTGAGAAGGAAGAGGAAGAGGAGGGAAATGATGAAAGCCTGAGGAGTGAAAATTAAAGAGGAAGAGGAGGAACTACGCAAATAATAAAGAAATAACGAATATAAACTAAATCATCCAGGCGTACAAATAAATCCCACTACAACGGGACAAATAACACACACACACACACACACACACACACACACACACACACACACACACACACACACGTAACCAGACCCGGATCCAGCATGTCATTATAATAGAGGGTTTCGTTTTCGTCTCATTTCTCTCTCTCTCTCTCTCTCTCTCGAGTGGAATACACTCACTTTTTTTCTTTCTTTTTTGTTTTATTTTTGCTTTTTCTTTGCGTTTGTTGTTGTTGTTGTTGTCGTTGTTTTCCCGGACCATGTTTATCTCTCTCTCTCTCTCTCTCTCTCTCTCTCTCTCTCTCTCAATGAACGACCTTTGTCTCACTCTGCCTCATCCATTCATCCTCCTCCCAAGTGACCTTTCTCCCTCCTCCTCCTCCTCCTCCTCCACCTCCACTTAATTTATATTCCCTCTTAGTCCATTCTCCTCTTCCTCTTCTTTTTCACTCCTTCAGCCTTTCACCATTTCCCTCTCCCTCCTCTTCCCTCCTTCCTTCCTTCTCTCTCTCTCTCTCTCTCTCTCTCTCTCTCTCTCTCTCTCTCTCTCTCTCTCTCTCTCTCTCTCTCTCTCTTCTTCGCTTTTCCAGCCTCCAAGAATTCCTTTCCCTTTCGTTCTCTTTTGCTTTGCTGTCACGCTGGCCTTATTTGCCTCCTCCTCCTCCTCCTCCTCCTCCTCCTCCTCCTCCTCCTCCCCCCCCACTTCTCCTCCTCCTCCTCAGAAACGAGCTAAAAGAAAATCCTCAGCAGAAAATATCAATGTGAAATATTTATCAAGCGTGTAAATAATTGAACACAGTCTTTTAACAAGCAGGGAGGAGGAGGAAAAGGACGAGAAGAAGAAGAAGAAGAAGAAGAAGATAATATTGATAATGATGGTTAAAGGATAAAAAGATGAAGAAAAAGAACACCAAAAACAAGAACAAGAAGAAATAAAAAAAAGAGAGAAGAGGAAGAGGAAGAGGAGGAACATGACGAGGAAGAAAAGTAGAGGGATAACGATTAAGGGGAAAATCTGAGATGGACAAAGTGGAGGAGGAAAAGGAGAAAGAGGAAGAAAAGAAGGAAGAGGAGGAGGGGGAGGAGGAGGGGGATTAATCAAGAGGAGAATAAAGGAAAAACGGAAGAGAAAGTAGAAAGAGGATAATGGAGAGGAATAGGAGAAGGAAAGATAAACGAGAGAAAGAAAGGAGAAGAAGGAGAATGAAGAAGAATATGAGAAGTCAAATCAAGTGAGGAGAAGGAGAAGGAGAAAGAGAAATTAGACGAAAATGAAAGAACGACGCGAAAGAAAAGGGAAGAAGGAGGAGGGTGAAGAAGAGTAATAGGGAAAACAAGAACGAAAGAGAGGAAAGGAGGAGGAGGAGGAGGAAGAGGAGAGACAGTGAGGGACAAAATGAGAGGAATGAAAGACGGACAAAAAAGAGAGAAGAAGGAATAAGACGAAGAGAAATAAGAGTAAGTGTAAGAACGATGGAGAAAGGAGGAGGAGGAAGAGGAGGAGGAGGAGAAAGGAGGAACAAGGAGAGACAATATAAGGGTAAAGAAAGAAGGGAAAGGAAGCGAAGAAAGATCAAAGGAAGGACAAAGGAAGCGAAGAAGGATCAAAAGAAGAGAAAAAGCTGAATACCAAGAGAAGAAGTAAGAACGAAAGAGAAGGAAGGAAAAGGAGGAGGAGGGAGAGAAAGGAGGGTCAACAAGGAGAGACGAGAGCAGGTTAAGAGCTTACCTTTGCACTATTATTACAGGTAGGCTCCTAATGCCCTATTGTTCTTATCCTCTCTCTCTCTCTCTCTCTCTCTCTCTCTCTCTCTCTCACTCTCTCTGTTTGCCAGGCGATGTTTACACTCCCAGGAGGAGGAGGAGGAAAGAGAGAAGACGAAGATGGAAGAATGAAAGAAAGTTGAAAGGAGTAAATTAACAATGAAAAGGAGAAAAAGAAAGAGGAGGAGGAGAAGAAGAAGAAGAAGAAGAAGAAGAAGAAGAAGAAGAAGAAGAAGAAGAAGAAGAAGAAGAAGAAGAAGAAGAAGAAGATAAAGAAGAAGAAGAAGAAGAAGAAGAAGAAGAAGATAAAGAAGAAGAAGAAGAAGAAGAAGAAGAAGAAAGAAAGAAAGAGAGAAAAAAAAGAAAGAAGTTGAATTTAAAGAAGGAAGAGAAAAGGAAGGCTAAGTTGACTCTCCCATACACACACACACACACACACACACACACACACACACACACACACACACACACGCATCAAGGGACGTTCAGGCAAGTCAGTCAAGGCAAGACAAACTTTATCAACACGACGTGGTCAACAAGTTTACATGTATCTCTCTCTCTCTCTCTCTCTCTCTCTCTCTCTCTCTCTCTCGACACCCTCCACTCCATCTCTCTTTAATACAAACGAAGAAGGCAAGACTGCATAAAAGGAAGGATGTACACATACATACATACATACATACATATATACATACATACATATATACATACACACAAGTATACATATATGGGTCTCTTGCCCTTCTTGTCTTCCTGCCTGTCTGTCTGTCTGTCTGTCTGAATCTATGTCTGTCTGTCTTTCTATCGGTTTAAGTTTCTGTAAGCATGCCTGTCTGTGTGCCTGTCTGTCTGTCTGTCTGTTTGCATGTCCTTGTCTGTCTGTTTGAGTCTGGCAGTTTCTCTTTTTATACATATACATGACTTTCTTGCTTTTGATGTCTAGCTATACATGTCTTTTGAGCTGTCTCTCTCTCTCTCTCTCTCTCTCTCTCTCTCTCTCTCTCTCTCTCTCTCTCTCTCTCTCTCTGTTTGTCTGTCTTGTCTGCCTGTTTGTGCTTGTGAATATTTGCGTGTGGGTGCATGTAAATATAATAGTGGGTCATATATTGTATTTCTTTATATATTTATGTATGTATGTATGTGTATGTATGTATATATGTATGTATGTATGTATGTTGTTTTGTGTGTGTGTGTGTAAATACTGCTTAACGGTATGTGTCTTGCTCTATGTATTAAATGTGACGTCAAGTATCCAATTACTCTGTGTCTGGGTGAGGAGGGGGATAGGAGGGATGCATCTGCCTCTCTGTCTGTCTCGCTAGCTTGTTATCTGACTGGCTGGCTGAACGTCTCTCTCTCTCTCTCTCTCTCTCTCTTGCCACATCCGCATGCCAACCGCAGAAAAATGGCCCGAGGCGAGTTACAAACACAATCCTTTTTATCTCGACCATAATTCCTTTTCATCCTTGACAAGACTCGTTACAAGAGATAGTTCTGAGAGAGAGAGAGAGAGAGAGAGAGAGAGAGTATATATATATCTGTCAAAGCGCGGCGTTCTTCAAAGTACAAGTCACTGTTTAACTTTTTTACAACACGCTCGCAAGCATTTATTTATTCAACACACTTTTTTTTAACAGCAAAGAAAGTAGTTGAGGGAGAAACATAAGGAAAAGAATCCCACAAGTCGCTACTCCTGAAAACAAATGAAACGCCAAAAGAAGCCAAAAGGTTAACAACATATCCGGGTTATATCGCGACGGCTTCATTGACCTTGCGGTGTAATGAAATGTGGTGTTTGAAAGACGGAGAGTTTATCCAATTTTACGGGGCTCGACTTCGTGTATCGTGTAGCTCCCTTCGATGTAATGAATATATAATTAGGGTTTAGAGTAACAGAAGATTTTGTGTGTTTAGAACTGGAGGTCAGCTCGTGAAATTTTTGCAGATGGAATAATGCAATAAATCCAGACATTAAATTAATAGATAAGAAAAAGATAGGTTAGTCCAAGTAAAGATGGTCTTGGAAAATAAGTGAATGTGTAAAAATGTGAAAAAAAATGAAAATAATAATAATAAGTCTGAAAAAATAGTTTAAAAGTGAAAATAATAGAAAAGAAGAGACTGAACCTTCATGTAAAATTACGAAAGATGGGAAAAAAAGTCCAAAAGTTAAAACAATAGAAAAAAATTAGCTAAATAAGCCAAAATAGGAATAAAAATACTAATAAAGAACAAACTTACACCCACGTAAAGCAAAGACCAGGATAAGAAAAAAAATGTCAAGTAAAACGATACAAAGTTTACAGAGATGGAATTAAAGTATAGCCAAGTGTCGTGCGTCGGGCAGCGGGCGGGTGGGAGCGAGTGTCTGAACCGGCAGCAGGCATCCGTAAGCTCAGCCTCTGCCTCTCGCCCGCAAGCCTTACCGAGGAGGAAGTGCATGGTGGTGCTTTCCTTTTTTCATCGCCCTATATCTCATCGATCCTGCAACTGCGGCTGTAAAAAATGTGAGAGAGAGAGAGAGAGAGAGAGAGAGAGAGAGAGAGAGAGAGAGAGAGAGAGAGAGAGAGAGAGAGAGATTGTTCCTTACACTATACAAGTCATAGCCTACTGTAATATTTATCGCTTTTTTCCATAGTTTTATCTCATTATTCCCGTTTTTTTTGTTATGGCATTCCCTTCTTTTCTCTCTCACCTCCTCCTCCTCCTCTTTCTCCCTCTCTTCTTCTTCTCTTTCACCTTAACTTCCCTCTACTTCGCCTCCTCTTTATTTCCTTTTTTCTCCTCCTCCTCCTTCCTTCTTTTTCTCTCTATATACCTTCTATTTCTCCTCATTCATTTTAACTTCTCTTCCTCCTTATCATTTCCCTCCTCCTCCTCCTCCTACTACTACTACTACTACTACTACTACTACTATTCCTCCCTCTCTACCTTATTTCCTCCTTTTTCATTAATTTACTTCTCCTCTTACTCCACCATATATCCCTCCTCCTCCTCCTCCTCCTCCTTCTACTCTTCCTCCTCTTTTTCTTTTTTTCCCTTTTCCACTCCTCTGCCTCGGACAATCCACAAAATTAAAGGATTTCTGTCTGTCAGCCTCATGTGGGCGTTGGAAGACCCAGAGAGACAGCCCTTCCCTTCCCTTCCCTTCCTCTCATCCCTCCCTCGGCCCTCCTGTCATCCCTGCGTCCTACCTTCCCATTTATTCTTCTTCTCCCTATATATTTCCGCCCGTCCCCCTTTCTCTTTCTCTGTCCCTCCCTTTACCATTTCCTCCCTCTTTTTACCTTCATTCTTCTTTTTGTTCTTTACTTCCTCCCTACCTCTCTCTCCTTTCGTTCTCTCCCCTCCTGTTCTTTTATTTCTCCCTTCCTCTTCTTTGTCACTTAACCAGCTTTTCCTTATTCCTTCTTTATTCCCTTTCTTTATATTCTCCCCGTTTGCGTCCCTATATCCGCACATGGCATAAGATTAAGAAAAACTTGTAAAACGAAAACCACGGCACTGAACGAGCTCCTTCCCCTTCCCTTCATGCCCTTACATCGCTTCCCTTTCAGCCCAAACAGACAAAGAGGCGCCTCGACCCCTTGTACTGCCTCTCAGGAACAAGAATTAAGACGGGAAAGAGAGGGGAAAAGGCAGGGAAAAAGAGAACAAGAAGGAGGAAGGAAAAAGAGGCAGGAGATGAAGAGGGAGAAGGCGAGAAAGAGAGAAAGGAAGTAGAAGGTGGGGAAGAGGAGGAGGAAGAGGCAGGAGATGAAGAGGGAGAAGGCGAGAAAGAGAGAAAGGAAGTAGAAGGTGGGGAAGAGGAGGAGGAAGAGGCAGGAGATGAAGAGGGAGAAGGCGAGAAAGAGAAAAAGGAAGAAGGTGGGGAAGAGGAGGAGGAGGAGGCAGGAGATGAAGAGGGAGAAGGCGAGAAAGAGAGAAAGGAAGTAGAAGGTGGGGAAGAGGAGGAGGAGGAAGAGGCTGGAATCAGATAAGAGGGAAAGGAAGAACAGGAAGTAGAGAAAGGGGAAGAGGAAGACGGTGGGAAAGAGAGAGGTAAGAAGAGCCAGGAAACAAGAGGGGAAGAAGGAGGGAAAAGGGAAGAAAGGAAGAAGAGGGAAAAAGAAGTAGGAGAAAGAATGGAAAAGGGAGGAAAAAATACGCATAAGAGGAAGAAGAAATCAAACAAAGGGGAGAAAAAGGAGGGAAGGAGAAAAAAAGGAAAAATCCGAAATAAATACAGGAAAGGACAAGGAAGTAGCGTAAGGGAGAGACAGGCAAGATTCAGCTACAGAGAAGACACAATTAAGAGCTGACTCACTGATTGACTGACTGACTGACTGACTGACTAACACAAGGAAGGAGAAGGAGAGGAAGAGAAGAGCGAGGAAGAGCCAGTTGAGACAAGAGAGAACACGAGAAGAAAGAGATAATGGGAAAGAAGGAGGAGGAGGAGGAGGAGGGGAAAGGGGAGCGAGGGAGAGGCAGCTCGGGCAAGGTTCAGTTAGTATGCAAGTCAACTCCGTGATGATCCGCGTGAGCCCTCCGTAAGCTTGCTCTGAGGCTCTGGAGGCTTGGGTTTTCAATGAGGGCTGCATGGTGATTCCTGGTTACAAAGGGGAGGAAGGGAGAGGGATGCAATGTGGGACCTGGAAGATTGGGGAAAGGGGAAGGGAAGAGAGGTGCGAGGGAGGAGGTGGATGATAAGGGGAGATGGGGGGAGGTACAGGAGATAGAAGTGGCAGAAAGGGGGAAGATATAGAATGTTGAAGGGAATGTGAGAAATAAGTACAGACAATAGGAGGGGTCGAAAATGAAGAAGGGAAACGGTAGAGGGAGGAAAAGAAAGGTAGATGATGGGAGGTAGACTGTAGAAAGAGGAAGACAAGGCGGGAGAACCAAAAGGAATGGTATAAAAGGTAAAGAAGGCGGTGAAAAGGGCAATAAAGAGAAGAAGGAGGCAGGAAACAGAGGGGAGAAAGGAGGGAACGGGAAAGGAGGAAGAAGAAGCAAGAGAGGGAATGGAAGAGAGAGGGAAAGAGGAGAGGAAGAAATACGCCGATGAGAGAGAAGAACAAAAGAGGAGAGAAAGGAGGAAGAGGGAAAAGAGAGGAAAAATGAGGGAGGAAGAGGCAAGCAAGTTTCAAGGGAAGGAAGGAAAATGTAGAAAAGTAGAAGAAAGAAAATGGAGGAAGGAAAAAACAAAGAAAGGAGATGGAAAGTAGGAAAATGGGGACCAGTAGAAGGAAAAATAGAGGATGGAAAAAACAAAGGAAGGAGATGGAAAATAAGAAAATGCGGAAAAGTAAAAGAAAACAGAGGAGAGAAAAAAAAGTAAAGAGAGGAGATGGTAGGTAGGAAAATGTGGAGGAAGAGTAGAAGAAAAGAAATAGAGGAAGGAGGGAGGAAAGAGACAACAGGTAGAGAAGGAGGGAAGGAGGAAGAAGCAATCGGACAGCGTGACAGAGGGCGGGAAGGAGGGCGAAGGAGAGTGAGAGAGCGGAGTAGTGTTTTTGGGATCGGAGAAACGTGACCGGCAACTGGGGTGAAGCTGGTGGGGGGGGAGGGGGGAATGGGGGTAGACGTTAGTGGTATTGGAAACTATTGGTTGGGCCTTTATAAACGTCCCGAGAACCAAGTGTGTGCGCTAGAGAGAGAGAAAGTGAAGTGAACTGCGAGTCTTGATATATAGTTTTTTGTTGTCCTTTGTTTTTTTGGGGATTTGGAAACAGAAAATTGGAAGGCTTCGGCAGTATCCAAAGTTGCATTACGAAGATATATCAATAATTATCAACTCAAGAGAAAGTGAAGTGAACTGCGAGTCTTTTTGTATAGTTTTTTGTTGCCCTTTGCTTTTTTGGGGATTTGGAAACAGAAAATTGGAAGGCTTCGGCAGTATTCAAAGTTGCATTACGAAGATATCTCAATAACTATCAACTCAAGAGAAAGTGAAGTGAACTGCGAGTCTTGTTATATAGTTTTTTGTTGCCCTTTGCTTTTTTGGGGATTTGGAAACAGAAAATTGGAACGCTTCGGCAATATTCAAAGTTCCATTACGAAGATATATCAATAATTATCAACTCAAGAGAAAGTGAAGTGAATCGTGAATCTTTGTAAATCGCTGCCCTTTGCTCTCATTTGGATTTGAAAACGAAAGAAAACTGGAACGCTACGACTCGAAATTGACCCCTCTTTCGGCCACCTCTTTGGATTCTTTTTAGGAGCAGCGAGTAGCGGGCTTTTTTATTGTTATTATTGTTTCCTTTTTTTGTGCCCTTGAGCTGTCTCCTTTGTTGTAAAAAAAAGTATTCGAAGTTGCCTTACGAAGATATGTCAGATATAACCTACCCAGACACCAACGGCAGTATCCAAACTATTTTCCGCCTATTTGAATTCCAGATACTTTACTTCCAATTATATTTTGTCTATTCACGCCATACTATTACTAAGAGAAATTATATTAAACGTTTCAATTTCCCCCCTCTTTCTCCTGCCTTTCCTTCCTCCTTCCACTCCTCCTCCTCCTCCTCCTCCCCTAACATCACCTACTCGTTCGTTTCTCGTTCTCGTTCTCGTTACATTTGACTCCCACGCCTCATCCATCTTCTCCTTTTCCCACTCTTCCTCCTCATTCTTCTCCTCCTCCTCCTCCTCCTTTTTTTCCTTCCACTCCTCCTCCACTTTAAAACAGACCCTTTTCTCTTCTTTCTCGTCTTTAACCCGTAAAAGTGATTCATAGAAAGCTAGTAGGAACGGGGTCTGGCTGCCTGGTATTGTTGTAAATGACGTCATGGAAGTGGCCTCGGAAGGGAATGTTTATAATGTGGGCGTTTGTTCCTCTTTACCGTATTTTCCGGCAAGAATATATCCAGCGTAAATATTCCTTATGGCTTGATAATAATAACAAACAACCTTTCTTGCTTCCTTTTAACCAATTCTTTCCTGCCTTCCTTCCTTCATTTCTCAGTGCATAGCTTTCTTCCTTCCAAACCTTACTCTCTGCCTTCCTTCTTAATCCCTTTCTTCCTTCCTTTTTCCTCCCTGGCCTTATTCCATGCCTTCCTTCCTTCCTTCCTTCCTTCCTTCCTTCCTGGCTTCTCTTTCATTGCCCCTCAGTGCATATTCTCCAGGCTTCTTCGTCATCTTCACATAATAATAATAATAATGAACTCTACTTTCCTCAATTCCAGTCATTCTTTCCTCTTTTTATTCTGGCAAGAGGGATAATAAATAAAAGAAAACGGGTAATAAGAGGAAGCGTATGAGCAGAGGAACGGAAGAGGAAGAATGGGAAGGAGAAAAGAAGGAATTAAGGAAGGACGGAAGGAAGGAGGAAGACTGGAGAAAGCGGAAAGTTAGGGACCGACAGCGAAGAGAGAAAGAAAGGGAGGAAGGAATGAAAGAAGTGGGGAGGAAAAAAAAGGGGGGAGGGGGGAGTAAGTCAAGTCTTTCATTTCCAGTTTCTTAGGGCGCGGTAAGTGGAGGGAGAATGGGATAAAAAAAGAGAGAAAAATAATTATGCGGCAAAAATACGTTTATGATTTAATAACTGAGCACCGGCAAAATATTAATCTCTCTCTCTCTCTCTCTCTCTCTCTCTCTCTCTCTCTCTCTCTCTCTCTCTCTCTCTCTCTCTCTCTCTCTCTCTCTCTCTCTCTCTCTCTCTCTCTCTCTCTCTTCCTTCTTCTTAGTTGTCTTGCGTCCTTCCTCTCTTTCTTTCCTTGCTCCCTTCCCTCCCTTCCTCCCTTCTTTTCTCTCCTCTCTTCCCCTTTCATTCCTTACTTCCTACTTTCCTTCCTTCCATCTTCCTCCTTTCCATTCTTCAGTCTCATCCTCCTCCTCAAATTACTTTCCCTTTCTTTTTCCTCTCCCACTCTCTTCCTCCTTTCCTTTCTTTCCCCTCTTCCCCTTTCATTCCCTACTTCCTACTTTCCTTCCTTCCATCTTCCTCCTTTCCATTCTTCAATCTCATCCTCCTCCTCAAATTACCTTCCCTTTCTTTCTCCTCTCCCGCTCTTTTCCTTCCTTCCATCGTCCTTTTCTTCTCCTTATATTCCCTACCTTCCTACTTTACTCCTTGCCTTCTCTCCTTCCCTCCTTCCTTCCTTCCTGCCTTCCCGACCTTCCTCCCTCAGTGCATATTCTCCGGGCTTCTTCATCATCTTCAAATCGTCCATTAGTGTCACCCCGCCACGAGGTAAGACGTCTGCCCCCCCTCCCCCTCCCCCCCCTCCTCCTCCTCCTCCTTGCCGCTCCGACCGCCCCTTCCAGCCAATACTACCTGCCCGCGTTCTTTTTTTAATCAAGGGTAAAGCAAAGCGGGGATGTGGCTGAGTCGGGGAGGGTACAGAATGGGGTAATGATGGTGGGATACTGTGGGGTTGTGTGGTGTTGTTTTGCTGTGTTTTGGGGGAGACAAAGAGGAAAAGACCGATACAGTTAAGGATAGCAAAGGCATGGATGTGGGTGAATCGAGGAAGTATAGAAGATGATTAGCTCAAGGCCAAAAAAAAAAAATAATAATAATAATAATAATGAAAAAAAACCGCAAATATTAAGATGACTCTATGGTGTATGTAGCCTGCCTGTCCTCCTATGTTAGCTACCCTTCTTTCCTCCACTCCTCCTACCTCCTACTCCTTTCTCTTCTCTTTAATTCCCTTCCTACGACTTCAACTCTTCTCTTGCTTCGAGCCTCTAACTGCCTCTTCTCGCTATGTACCCGTTCACTCTTTTCTGACATTCTCTTTCCTTCTTCTTCTCCTTCTTCTTCTTCTTCTTCTTCTTCTTTTTGTGACACCTATTCTTTATGTTTTTCCCTCCGCTATTTTCCTACAATTCTCCAACTCAAGAAAAAAAAATGAAAGAAAACGAGTGACGCCCCAGAATGAAAAGTACACGAACTCCTCCTCTTCCTCCTCCTCCTCCTCTTCTTCTTCCTCTTCCTCCTCCTTCTCCTCTTCCTCTTCCTCCTCCTCCTCTACACTTCCTGGAAACGCCACTTTTCAGCAGGTCAAAAAAAAAAACTTCCTCCGTTTTCTCCTCTATCTCTTCCTCTACTCCCCGTCCTCCTCGTTCTCCCACTTCAGTCCTCCTCCTCCTCCTCCTCCTTGTCCTCGTCCTCCTTCAGTACTCCTCCACCTCCTTTTCCTCCTCCTCCTCCTTCTCCTCCTCCCCGAGCGCTACTTCACACACACTCCCAGATGGACATTCCTGCTTTTCCTGTGATCTTGAAAATACAATCTTTTAGTGTTCCCTTTCTCTTGGTACTCTCAAAATAGTCTTCTTCTTCTTCTTCTTTTTCTTCCTCTTCTTTCTTTTCCTCCTTTTCTTACCCTTTATACTCGTTTACTCTTCCTTTTTCGTCTTCATTTTCCTCCTCTTCCTCTTTCTCTTTCATTTCTCTCTCTATTTGTCTATTTTATTCATGAAGACTACTATAACTTCCTCCTCTTTCACTTTACTTTGTCTTTCTCTTCTTCTTCTTCTTCCTCTTCCTCTTCCTCCACCTCCTCCTCCTCCTCCTTCTCATCGTCCTCCATCTCCACTAATCTACCGTGTGTCGATTAAACGTCCCTCCCATCGACTCGGCCTCAATCCTAAGCC
This sequence comes from Eriocheir sinensis, assembly GCF_024679095.1. NCBI lineage: Eukaryota > Metazoa > Arthropoda > Malacostraca > Decapoda > Varunidae > Eriocheir > Eriocheir sinensis. The sequence goes on along the minus strand of NC_066529.1, from coordinate 5,940,465 downwards.
ATGCACATCAGGTTACGGCTCTGCGCCCCATCCTGCAAAGCCCCAGTGCTCGTTGCTCCCGCCTCGCCTCCCGCTGCCTCGGCCCCTTCAGCCTCTCCAGCGTCAAGGGCGGGAGCGAGAGCCTAAAGGTCATCTGTGCATCCCTTGAGTCGAAGTGTGAGGGAAAGTTTGGGGTTTTGCTGTTTGTTTATTTGTGATTATTTGAAGTTCTGTCGTTTTTTTTTTTTTGTATCTGTTTTGTCTCTCTTTCTCTCTCTCTCTCTCTCTCTCTCTCTCTCTCTCTCTCTCTCTCTCTCTCTCTCTCTCTCTCTCTCTCTCTCTCTCTCTCTTTCATACATTTCCAGGACTGGTCTTTTCTAGTATTGCTGTCTTTTTCTTCTCATGTATTGTATCTTTCCCCGTTTCTTGTATTTTCTTCTTCGTTTTTGTTTTCATTTTTTCTTCTGTTCTGCTTCCTCCTCATTTTCCTTCATCTCTTTCTCCTTCTTCTTCATCTACTCTCTTTACATTTCCTCCTCCTCCTCCTCCTCCTCCTCCTCTTTTTCATAGATTCCATTCGCCATCTATGTTCTGCTTTTCATCATCTTTCTCTTTAAATCTCACTTGCTATCCCGTCCGTATTTCACCCATTTGTCACTATTTTCCACCCTACGCCTTTCAGTCACACTCACACACGCACACACACCAACATCTCCAGCACAAACGCTATAGCAAACCCCAACACGTTCTAAGTCCAGCATCCATTCATCCGTCCATCCGTCTTTTCCTCCCTCTCCGCTCCGTCAACTCCCCCAAAGAGCGACCGAAGTTTTGCCGCCTCAAGATTCTCCTCAAGACAAGCCGGCCCCTCCAGCGTGCCTCCGGGTGTCTCGAGAGGGAAGCAGAGGACAGTGGGAGAACTTTCAGTGTGGCATAGCTATGAGTTGAGGGATTATGCGTTATGTATATGTAAAGGGAGAGTGTGTGTGTGTGTGTGTGTGTGTGTGTGTGTGTGTGTGTGTGTGTGTGTGTGTGTGTGTGTGTGTGTGTGTGTGTGTGTGTGTGTGTGTGTGTGTGTGTGTGTGTGTGTGTGTGTGTGGAGAGTAATGGCTCTTTCTAATGTTGCTGTATTTCTCTAGTTTATTCTATCTTTCTGCATTTTTCTAGTGTTTTATTTTTCGTTTTTGTGTTCTTCTTTTAATTCTGTTCTATTTCCTCTTCCTTTTCCTCATTTTACTCCTTCTCGTGCTTTTCCTCCTCTTCCCTATCCTCCTCCTGCTCCTCGTCCTCGTCGTCCTCCTTCTCCTTCTCCTCCTCCTTCTTCTCCTCCTCTTCCTTTTCCTTTTCATCTTCTTCTTTCTCCTCCTCCTCCTCCCCTTTGATATCCTTTATTTTCTTCTCCTTTCTTCTTTGTCTTTTTTTACAACAACAACTACAACTACAACTACTACTACTACTACTACTACTACTACAACTACTACTACTACTACCATTTTCTTTCTCTTTGTTATTTAATTTCATTATCATTTTCTTCTTTCCTCTTATTCCCTACCACCTCCTTCTCCTCCCCCCCTTCCTCCTCTTGTTTTATCACCAACATTAACATCCTTCAACTCCTCCTCCTCCTCCTCCTTCTTCCTCACTTCTTTACCCTTCCCCCTCTTACCCTGTCTTCTCTCTCTCTCTTGGACGTCGGTTAAATTACAATACACGAACACGAGGAGCGATGAGGCCGCCAAATTAGTAACAGCTCGGGAACATGAAAAAGTTACGACATCCCCGAACTTCCGACGGCGACGAAGTTAAAGGGTGGAAGTGCCGGTTTGGGGAGGGTTAAGTAACTTCTTCCCTTCCCGTCCTTGTTTAACTGTGTGGCTTTTTTTTCCCACGACTTCGCTTCCTCCCTCAGTCAATGATGTTATGGAATGCCTCCTCTCTTTTCTCCCTTTATTCACAGGAGGATAATGTGTGTTTTGGAGTAGAAGGTGGAGGAGGAGTAGGAGGAGAAGGAGGAGGGAGAGGGAAAGGAAGGAGAAGAAGGAGGAGGAGGAGGAGGGATAATGTGGTTTTTGGAGGAGGTGAGGAAGAGGAAGAGGAGGAAGAGGAGAAAGAGAAGGAGTAGAAGAAGGAAAAGAAGATGAAGAAGGAAGAGTAGGAGGAAGAGGAGAAAGAGAAGGAGTAGAAAAAGGAAAAGAAGAGGAAAAAGGAGGAGGAGGAGGAGGAAGAGGAGAAAGAGAAGGAGTAGAAGAAGGAAAAGAAGGAGAAGAAGGAGGAGGAGGAAGCAGAACAGAAGAAAAAGATGAAAACAAAAACGAAGAAGAAAACAGAAGAAATGGAGAAGAATAGAATACATGAGAGAAAGACGGCAATCATTTTCAAGGAAGCAGCTCAAGGCAAAAATAAATAAGAACAAAAGCCTGCGAAACACTGCCCTTGAATGTAGAGATGAGTTGCCAAAAGAGAGCTCAAATGTTACAAAATGTTACAAATGATCATGAGAATGTTACAAATATGACTCTTTCCTATGGCCCCTAACATCCTTTTCCTTCCCTGTGTGACTATCCGATTTGGGGTTTAAATTCCTTGGGGTTTAAATTCCTTGAGGTTTAAATTCCTTGGAGTTTAAATTCCTTGGGGTTTAAATTCCTTGAAGTTTAAATTCCTTGCGGTTTAAATTCCTTGGGGTTTAAATTCCTTGAGGTTTAAATTCCTTGGGGTTTAAATTCCTTGGGGTTTAAATTTCTTGAGGTTTAAATTCCTTGAGGTTTAAATTCCTTGGGGTTTAAATTCCTTGAGGTTTAAATTCCTTGGGGTTTAAATTCCTTGAAGTTTAATTTCCTTGGGGTTTAAATTCCTTGAAGTTTAAATTCCTTGGGGTTTAAATTCCATGAAGTTTAAATTCCTTGAGGTTTAAATTCCTTGGGGTTTAAATTCCTTGAAGTTTAAATTCCTTGTGGTTTAGAACGACCCTGGGCCCTTGTTCTCAAATATTTCAGGCCTTACACACCCACATCTGATAAGGCTTTTGTTGTGGGTATTTCCAAGGGTAGTATTACGATCCCAGAGATAACCTGAGAAGACTTTTACACAACGAATGATAAAACACTCATGGGAACCCGAT
>NC_066529.1:5922365-5932365 GCF_024679095.1 Eriocheir sinensis | reverse complement strand
CTTTTGGTTATCTCTTCCCTTCCATTTATCTTCACCGTCTTCCCTTCCATTCCTAATTTCCCTCCTCCTCTTCCTCCTCCTCCATCACGACATTTGCGTCACAGTCCATGGTATTCAAAATGGTGTGTGTGGAGGGGGTTGGGAGGTAGGGGGTGAGGGAGGGACTTCTTTTCTCCGTGACAAAGACAGACAGACGGCCGAACAAAAGAATCGACGCACAGGTAATCTAGGCTATGCACCTTTCCGAAACAACAACAAAAAACAATAACAACAACAACAACAATAGGAACCAAAACAACAACAAATAGAAAAGCGGGAAATAAATTATACAACGACAAAAACAACAACAACAGTATGAACAACAATAGCGACAATAACGACAAAAAGGGAAAAAGATTAAAAAAACAATATCTCGCTCATAATTTCAGGAGTTTCAAATTCTTTAACATCTTCTTTTCTCTTTTAATTTTCTTCCCATTTTCCAATCATCAATCATTGCCGCATTTCATCGCCCAGACAAGAGTAAAGAGAGGAGAGGAAAGTAAAGATGGTGCGGAGAGAGAGAGAGAGAGAGAGAGAGAGAGAATATAGGGGAGGCAGCAAGGGGGTAGGAGGGACGAAGTAAAGACAGCAGCAGCCCACCACTAGGACATCCTTAATAGCTGAACAAACAGGAAACAAACTCGGTGATGGAAAAAGAAATTAAAGACAAATAGACGGAAAAAAGTCTTGATGGCCACACGGAGGAGCTTTGTAGACTTTTCATTACTAGGTAGAACTTCGACACTATATTTCTTCCTTGTAAAATATATAATAACAATAACATTTTAGATTTAATATAAGTTACTGTTAGCCAAAAAAAATCTGCTCCTTCTGAAACATCAATATGAGGCTTGTTTTACTTTTTTTTCCTGTTATCTTCAATCGCTCTTTTTCCTTGATTTACATTTTCTTATTTGTTATTTCTTTCCTATTTCCTTCCTTATTTCCTTTTTTTCTTATTTAATTTCTGTTCTTTCTTTCCTATTTCCTTCCTTATTTCTTATTTCTTTATTTCCTTGTAAACAATAACAGTAACATTATAGATATAAGTCTCTGTTAACAAAAATATATCTGCTCTTTTTTAAAATTTCTATAAGAGGTGCTTATTACTCTTTTTTTCATGTCATCTTCAATCTCTCTTTTCCCTTGATTTTTTTTCTTATTTGTTCTTCCTTTTCTATTTCAATCTCCCTGTCTAATGCATTCTCCTCCTCCACGAAAACCCTTCACTCTACCATTCCATTCGCTTAACCTAATCCATTACCCGAATTTCTTGATCATTCCACACTCAAACCTTTCCCACACCATCCATTTCCATACCTTTCTTTTTTCAATCTCCCTGTCTCATGCATTCTAATACCTTTCACTCCACCATTCCACTCGCTTAACCTAATCCCTTACCCGAATTTCTTGATCATTCCACACTCAAACCTTTCCCACACCATCCATTTCCATATCTTTCTTTTTCAATCTCCCTATCTCATGCACTCTCATACCTTTCACTCCACCATTCCACTCGCTTAACCTAATCCCTTACCTGAATTTCTTTATCATTCCACACTTGCACCTCTCACATACCATTCATTTCCATATTCCATTCTCCACCTTTATTCAGAATCTTCGCTCCACCACTCCTCTTCATCATCACCCTCTTTGTTAGATAAAAATGGTAGAAGAGGATAATAATAGAAGAGGGTGACGGGGTGCGTGTGAGAAGGAGAGAGGAGGTTGATATACGCAGGAAAGAGCAAGGCCAAAGAGGTGGTTGGGTTCAGGGGAATGGAGGGGTAGAAAGGAGGAGGAGGAGCAGGAGGAGGAGGAGGAAGAAGAGCAGAAAGATGTAACAAGATTTAGGAGGTTGGAAGGGAAATGAGGAGGGGACAGAGAGAGAAGGAGGTAGGGAAGGGAGGAAGTGAAGGGCTGGAGAGAAAGAGAGGGGGAGGAGGCAGCGAGGGAGAGAGGGTTGGAAGGCAAGGAGGAAGGGAGGGAGGTAGGGTAGGAAGGAAGGGAAGGGGTGGAGAGAGAGAGAGGGAGGAGGTAGCGAGGGAGAGAGGGTTGGAAGGCAAAGAGGAAGGGAGGGAGGTAGGGTAGGAAGGAAGGGAAGGGGTGGAGAGAGAGAGAGGGAGGAGGTAGCGAGGGAGAGAGGGTTGGAAGGCAAGGAGGAAGGGAGGGAGGTAGGGTAGGAAGGAAGGGAAGAGGTGGAGAGAGAGAGGGAGGAGGCAGCGAGGGAGAGAGGGTTAGAAGGCAAGGAGGAAGGGAGGGAGGTAGGGTAGGAAGGAAGGGAAGAGGTGGAGAGGGGAGGGAGGTAGGATTGCAGGGGAAGGGAGAGGAGAGGTAAAACGAATTGGAAGGGTAGGAGGGACGAAGGAAGGGAGGGGGGTAACGGAGGGAAGCATGAAGGGAGCTGGGGTAGAAAAAAGAGGAAGGAAGGGAGGGAGGGAGAGGGTCAAAGATGAAGGGAGAGAGGAGACACATAGAAACCACGTCACAACCAAATTTAAGGAGTTGTCAAGGGAGAGGCTGTATTTCTGGCGGCAAGGGGAGGGTGGCGGGTGGGTAGGTAGGTAGGTAAGCAAGGGGGCAGGGAGGATGATGGGCAAGGTGACATTTAGGCAGGTAGCTGAGTCGAGTGGCATGAAGTCAGCAAAGGTATTAGGTAGGTGGATAAGAAAGCATGTGGGTGTAAGGGTTAGTAGGTGAAAATCATAGGTAGGTAGGTAGGTAGGTAGGAAAGCAGATAGGTAAGTGGATAGGTTGGTAGGTGGAGGGAAGAGTTGGTTGGTGTGTCATTTTGGAATATGCGAGGGGAATCTATGGTGCCTTGATAGTTAAATCTTTCGCTCTGACACCGTAGAGTTTTGCGATTAAGCGGCGGCAGTTGAGACGAAATAAGTAGACATAGACATATAGACAGACCGACAGACAGAGAAAAAGATAAATAAATAGATAGATAGATAGATAGATAGATAGACAGATATATATAGATAGACAGATAGATAAAGAGGGACAGTGAGAGAGAAAGTCAAAATAGGTCATGATGGACAGCTCCGTCTCATCTTTTCAAACTCCGACAATTTTCTTACTTTAGAATTCAGATACAAGAAGAAGGGGAAGGAGAAGAAGATTGGGAGAGAGGTGAAAGAAGAAGAAAGGGGACAGACAAGAGGAGGAAGGAGAAGGAGGAGCAAGGATAGCGTTATAAAAAAAAGGTAGAAGGAAGAGGAAGAAAAAGAAGAGGAAAAAGAATTGGATCAGCAGGAAAAGAAGAAGGCAAGAGGTGGATAATGAAGATAAACTGAAGAAAAAGGAAAACGAGGAGAAGAAGAGAAGTATGAGATGGAGGAGGAAGAGGAGGAGGAGGAGGAGGAGGGGTGATTATTGAGGTGGAACAAGTCAGTACCATTATATGTATTACAAGCACATACACACACACACACACACACACACACACACACACACACACACACACACACACACACACATACAGCGCGCCCACCGAAAGACACATGATTCTGGCAAGAGTTCTAAAGAGCGTGAGGAAGAAGGGAAACGGCGGCGATGGTAGTGGAGGTGGTGGTGGTGGAGGAGGTGGTGGTGGTGGAGGAGGTGGTGGTGGTGATGGAGTGTGTGGTAACGATGGAGGTGTCTTGTGGTGGTGGTGGTGGTGGTGGTGGTGGTGGTTGCCTAATAATAGTCTCCGGATAATCTCTTGAAGGACTGAAAGTTTTTTTTTGTGGAGAAGGAAAATAGGAAGGAGAGAAGAAGATTAGGAGGAGGAGGAGGAGGAGGAGGAGGAGGAGGAGGAGGAGGAGGAGGAGACCAAGAAGGATTAGGAGTCTTCATTCTATCACCAGCCACTTAATATTAACGGTCAGAGAGAGAGAGAGAGAGAATGTGGCACCTATCTCACCACACCATCCCTTCCCACTTCCTTTCCTTTTCCTCTCCCCTCCTCCTCTTCCTCCTCCTCCTCCTATTGGTGCACTCCGCTTCAATCTCTCCTGTAATTACTAGCAGAGACGGCGGCAGATGCGATAAAACAGGACATTGTGCAGGAAGGGAAGCCGACCCGCAGCAACCGCCTGATGAAAAAAGGGAAGGAAGGCTGGAAGGAAGGAAGAAGGTGGGCGGAAGAAGAAAGAATTGAAGGAAGAAAGGAGTGTGGGGGTTAGAAAGGAAGGAAAGAAAGAAAGAAAGGAGAGATGGACGACAGGTAGGAAGGATGAATGGATGGAAAGGAAGGAAGGAAGGAAGGATGGATGGATGGATGGAAAGTAAGGATAGAAGGAAGGAAGGAAGGAGGGTAGGCAGAAGAAAGAGAGGAAAGAAAGAAGATGGGAAGAAAGTTGGATGGAAAGGAAGAAATAAAGAAAGGATAAAAGATAGCAAGGATAGGATGATAGAGAAAAGGAGGTTGTCGAGAGGAATGGATTGAAGAAAGGAAGGAAGGAAGGAAGGAAGGAAGGAAGGAAGGGAGGAAAGAAAGAAGGAAAGAAGGAAAGAAAGATGAAAGGAAGGAAGAATGGAAGGAAAGAAGGAAAAAAGAAAGAAAGAAAGGAAGGAAGGAAGGAAGGAAAGAAAGATGAAAGGAAGGAAGGAAGGAAAGAAAAATGAAAGGAAGGAAGAAAGGGTGAATGGAAGGAAAGAAGGAAGGAAGGAAGGAAGGAAAAAGGACAAAAGAAAAGGAAGTAAAGAGAAAGGAAGGAAGAGAGGAAGGAGAAAAGGAAGAAAGGGAAAAAGAGAAGTAAAAATAACAATAAAATGGAAGAATATAACTTAACAATATAAATAAAAATTCACTAACAAATAACACACAAAAAAAACATGTGGTATATAAACAGTGCTACCAACATTACAAAAACCAACATCGTATTTACCTTCCTACAATTTTTAACCATTTACTTTCATTACAATCACACCTTCATACCTGTTTCACCTATTTTCTTTTTTTCCATTTTCTTTTCCTTGGCCTTCTCCGAATCGACTATTAACGAAAATCCGGAACCTCCATAAGGCACACTATATATAAGATCCAACACCAGCAACACCAATACCAGCACCTGTTAACACCATCCCCGCAGCTTTTCTTTCCCTTCCTTTCCTTTCCTGTCATTCCAGACCCTCACATAATTCTTCAACCCCCCTTCAGTTTTCTTCACTTCTTTGTCCTCTCTCCCTTCACCTCACTTCACCTCCCACGCCACTAAACTTTCCTCCCCAATAGTTGCCTCCTCTCTTATATCTTCCTTCTTCTTCACCTCCTCTTCGTCTTTTCTATCTTTTATTCCTATTTTGCGCTAAATTTTCGGTTCTTTTACTGTCATTTCTCATCCTCCCTCACCTCTTTTGATTATGTGTTATCTCCTCCTCTTTGTCCTCCTCCTCCTCCTCCTCCTCTCCTTCTTTCCTCTTCATTCTTCTTATTTTGCATCATATCTTCCTTACCTTTCCTGTCTTTTCTCATCCTCCCTCACCTCTTTTTATCCCTTGTACTATCCTCCACCTCCTCCTCCTCCTCCTCCTCCTCCTCCTCCTCCTCCTCCTCCTCCTCCTCCCTTTGCTCTCCTCCTTCAGGCACGGTTCGCCTAACACAAACGCATCACCTCTGCGCCGGAGTGTCTAGGTCTCTGTGTCTTGAATTCCAACTAAAGGAAGGAAGAAAGAACGAGAGTAACACGATATTTATAGCCGCAAACTCCCTGCTATAACTCCCTTCCTCCTTCTACTCCTTCTCACCCTCTTCCTCCTCCTCCTTCTCCTCCTCCTCCTTCTATACCTCTCTTTCACACTCTTCCTTTTGGTTGCCTGTTTCGTTTTCTTTCCCTTCATTTTGTCCCTTCTATTCCTTCTTCTCCTCACTCTCCTTTCTTTACTTCCTTTCTCCTCCTCTCTGTCCTCCTTTTCCTTCTATACCTCCCCTTCGCACTCTTCCTCTTGGTTGTCTGTTTCCTCTTCTTTCTCTTCTATTATTGTCTCTTCTACTCTTTCTTCTCCTCATCCTTATTCCTTTACTCTCTTTCTCCTCCTCTCCGTCCTCCTTTTCCTTCTAATCTTCTCTTTCACACTCTTCCTTTTGGTTGTCTGTTTCCTTTTCTTTCCCTTCATTTTGTCCCTTCTGTTCATTACTCTCCTTATCCTTTTTCCTTTTTTTCCTTTCTAGTCCTCTCTGTCCTCCTTTTCCTTCTATACCTCCCCTTCACACTCTTACTTTTGGTTACAGATTTCCTTTTCTTTCCCTTCATTTCGTTCCTTCTCTTCCTTATTTTCTTTACCCTCCTTCCTTCCCTCTCTTTCTCCTCCTCTCTGTCCTCCTCCTCCTCGAATGCCTCTCTTTCACACTCTTTTCGGTTATCTCTTTCCTCTTATTCCCCTTCATCCTCTCCCTTTCATTCCTTACACTCCTTATCCTCCTTCCGTCCCTGGTTCCTGTTCTCTTCCACTGTCCCAATAACACTGATAGACTTACGGCTTTTTAATACATTTTCATGGACGCAGTGAGGGCAGCACAACAGGCCGAGTTAATACGCCGGGCCAGGGGATCAAAAGGCACTGATTCCGGAGGGTGGCAGGTGAGGCGATTAAAGTCCATTATTTTTGTCAATCCACCAGTATAGAGCGGCAGAGAGGCGGAAAGAATGATTTAGTGTGTGTGTGGGGTGTGGCGTGGGGAGGGGTGTGTATGGGGGGGATGGTGGAGTGTGTAATTCACCACCACCATGGCCTGATCACGTGTTGGACTCGTAATCGCCAGCAGGTACCCTCCCGACTTGAGTAAGTGCTCTTTATCGTCGATCTATGGGTACTGCCAGGACCTCACACACCACACACCCCATCCCCCTTGCTCAAAGGGGGGACAGTAACCACTCCTAGTCAACGGAAAGAATCCGGCCTGAGCGGGCTCGAACCGCTGTCCTGTCGGGCCGTGAAGCCTGGCAGCGCAGCGCTCTAACCAGTTGCGCCACGGAATATGTGTGTGTGTGTGTGTGTGTGTGTGTGTGTGTGTGTGTGTGTGTATGAGAGAAAGAGAGTAGATACACACACACACACACAAGGGATAGCATATGGTGCCTCTTATCCAATTCTGACGCATACACACAAGCACGCACACACACACACACACACACACACACACACACACACACACACACACACACACACACACACATGCACACTTATTTTTTCCTCCTCTTCCCCCTCCTCCCCTCTGACGTTCCCTTCCCTTCCCCTTCCATCCCTGCCACTTACGAGGAGGCAAGGGGCCAAGCGAAGCAGGGGAGGACATGTGGCAGCGTAAAAAAGCACCTGATCTCACGTTTCCTGTCACTCCCTGCCACCCCCTGCCACCCATGACCTTTCTGCCACCCACCAATAGCACAACCCTGTCATCATACTTCCTTTTTGTTCTCTTACCAACTTTTAAGTCATCCATTATCACTTTGTCACCCTGCCAGCCACTTCAATCAACTACCATTACCTTACCATACCTTTTTAAATCTACCATGGAAAGCCATTACTCTGTCACACTTTTATATCATGCAATTCTACTATACCACCCTGCCAAATATTATAAAGAATTATCATCACCCTGCAACCCTCTTTACCTATCTTTGACCATCACCCTACCACGTGATCACCCCTGTATATCCACCACCACCATAACCCTGCTACTCTTTCTCTCTGTCTTTCTACAACCATCACCCTGTTATGCTTAAAACCACTGTATCCCTGTAATGTTCCCACCTCCCCTGTCAACCAACCAAAATAACCACAACCACCCTACCAGTCGTGTACCTTCTCATTTCAATTCTTACCTTTCAAGCACTCATATTTCACCACTAGTACCCTGTTATTTGCTCCTGGCCAGCCACACTCTTCTAAATTCTTTATTATAAGGGCAGTCATTATCTTTTTCCCTTGAGCTGCTTCCTGTACTGTAAAAGAAAAAAACCCTCCCTCCTACTGTTCCCCTCTTCACTTACTATCATTTATTCTTGGCGTTTATCACTACTGCTAAAACCCTGCCATCAGTCCCTGTCATATATATCAAAGAGTACCCTGTCACTATCCACTGCTTATAAATAACTACACTCGCAACCTGCTACTATGCTCTTATGTAATTGTTACCCACCCTATCTGCTATTTGTAAGCTGTCACTAAGCTCTCTCGCATGTAATCAACCCCTGCCAATGAAGATCTACACTCCCACCCTTTTACTATGCTTCTCTGTGATTACTATTATACCTCCCTGCCAACTGTATAAGCTATCACCGACCCCTGTCATTATGTAACCAGCTCCGGCCCATAAACAAATACATCCGCCTTGCTACTGTGTTCTTTTGTAACTAATATTCGACCATCCTGCCTTCCACCACTAATAAATGAACGCTGCCACAATCAAACCCAGGCCTCTTCACTACTACCGTCTCCACCACCACCTCTTAAACTACCAGTACCCACACGACCACCACCACCACCACTACCACCACCTCCTCTTAAACAACCAATACTAACACGACCAATACCGCCACTACCACCACATACACCACCACCACTACCACAACCGAATCTTAAACCACCAACACCACCACTTCTACCATTTACACCACCACCACTACCGCCACCTCCTCTTAAACCACTAATACCAACACGACCAACACCACTACTTACATCACCACCACCACCACCACCATCACCACAACCACCACCACCACCACAATCCAGCAAGTACTTAAAGCTGAATTCCGCGTCCCACATCCGACTTAACGAAGCATTTTTGGGGGCGAATTGTTTTGTTTTTTGTTGTTGTTAATTAAATATTGCCGTGTTGCTTTCAGAGGCATTACTATTGCAAACATGTATTTTTCTGACTCTCTCTCTCTCTCTCTCTCTCTCTCTCTCTCTCTCTCTCTCTCTCTCTCTCTCTCTCTCTCTCTCTCTCTCTCTCTCTCTCTCTCTCTCTCTCTGTCTTATTCATATCTTATGCTGCTGATGACCTACCGGAGAGAGAGAGAGAGAAGAATTTGCATAGATTTACATAGAATACTGACTGCAGAGGCAAGCCAGCCCTTTCTTAGAGTCTTCCTTCAAATCTACTTATGCGAAAGTCCTGAGGGAGAGGAGGAAGGGATGGGAAGGAGGAAAGAGTGAAAGAAGGAAAGTTAGAGTGAGAGAATGGAAGAAAGAAAGAAAGAGAGAGAGAAAGGTAGAAAGAAAGCAAAGAGGAAGAAAAAAGGAAATAAATAAATAAAAAGAAAGAAAGAAAGGAAGGAAGGAAGACTAATAGAAAAGAAACAAAAAATAAAGTAGGAGAATGAAAAAGAATACAAATAATACAAACACGAGAAGAAAAAAACAAAAGAAAAGAGGAAGAAAAAAAGAAAGCATATGAAGTTTTCTCAGGAAGTTGCTGTGTGTGTGGAAAGAAGTTGTGAGTAATGGGAATCCGAAGATGCCTCCCCTCTCTCTCTCTCTCTCTCTCTCTCTCTCTCTCTCTCTCTCTCTCTCTCTCTCTCTCTCTCTCTCTCTCTCTCTCTCTCTCTCTCTCTCTCTCTCTCTCTCTCTCTCTCTCTCTCTCTCTCTCTCTCTCTCTCTCTCTCTCTTTTAAGTTTACTTATATACGTTTTTATGTTGGTTTGAGTTTATTTATTTTTCTCTCTCTCTCCTCTCTTCTTTCCTCTCATATTCTTTCTTCAGCATCATTATTTTATCTCTCTCTCTCTCTCTCTCTCTCTCTCTCTCTCTCTCTCTCTCTCTCTCTCTCTCTCTCTCTCTCTCTCTCTCTCTCTCTCTCTTGATAGCGTCACGTTTTTCTTCTCTCTCTTTCCTTTCCTTCCTAAATTTTCTCTGCATCTCTTTTGGTTTTCCCTTTTTCCTTTTTCCTTGCATTATTTTAGTCTTCTTTTCTCTCTTTTCTTCTTTTCTGTCGCTTGATTTATGGCATCTTTATTATCATTCCTCT
>NC_066529.1:5914865-5917365 GCF_024679095.1 Eriocheir sinensis | reverse complement strand
GAGAGAGAGAGAGAGATATGAAATGTAAGAAAAAAAGAAAAAGGAGAAAGAGACAAACTAGCTAACAGACAGAGAGAAAGACTGACAGAAAAAAAGGCAAACAAGCATCAAGAAATGAGAGAAAAAAAAGAAAGCAAAAAGAAAGAAAAGAAAGAAAAAGAGAAAGAAAAAGAAAGAAAGGAAAAAGAAAGGAATAAAAGAAGATAGATGAAAACAAGGGAGCAAGAAAGAAAGCAAGAAAGAAGGAAACAAACAAACAACAAACAAACAATTAAACAAACATAGAGAAAAAGAATAAAAACAAAGAACCTTTTCCTCTCTCCCCTATTTTCTTTCCTCTTTCTGACACGCATTCCCCTTCCTTCCCTCCTTCCTTCCCCTCTCCTCCCTTTCCTCCCTCTCCCTACCTTCTGCCACGCTCCCCACGAAGTCATAAGGTCACGAAAAAGGGAGGAGGGGGGGCAGGAAGAAGGGAGGAAGGGAGGGAGAGAGGGAGAGAAGGAGGAAGGAAGGTAGGGAGGTAGAGAGATAACATATGGAAGGAGGTTAAGTTATATGAGTCACGGTTGCGAGAGAGAGAGAGAGAGAGAGAGAATAAAAGATAATTAAGTTTATTTTTACCTTTTATAAACGTAATTCACTTGACACGTTGAACAAAGAGTCAAATTATGTTATACGTGTCTATTTTATTTCCTCTCCCTCTTCCTCTTCCTCTTTCTCTATATTCCTCTTACTCCTCTTCCTCCTCCTCCTCCTCTCTTTCACTGTCTTTGCTTCTCCGCCGTTTCCACCTTCTCTTCCTCTGTTTTCCCTCCTCCTCTTCCTCCTCCTCCTCCTCCTCTGTCTTTCCTCCTCCTCCTCCTCCTCCTCCTCTGTCTTCCCTCCTCCTCCTCCTCCTCTGACTAACTGACTTCTTTTTCCTCCTCTTCCTGCTCTCTCACTTCCACCGCATTGCTGTATCGTGCTCTCTCTCTCTCTCTCTCTCTCTCTCTCTCTCTCTCTCTCTCTCTCTCTCTCTCTCTCTCTCTCTCTCTCTCTCTCTCTCTCTCTCTCTATCTCTCTATCTCTCTATCTATCTATTCATTTAAAAAGAAACCCGATCGCTTCTTCTACAGCCTTAAAATTTGCTAAGTCAGAGATGCAGCGTCTCGATAGGCCTTTGATATCATTACACTTATGTTTGGGGACTGATAACCTAGCCTGCAGAATGGGGTCCGTGTGTGTCAGAATATCTATGTATTTCTATGTAACTGCTCCTCCTCTTCTTCCTCCTCCTTTACGTATTGAACTCCATCTATCGAAAAGTTCTATAACCCCCTACAACCACATACCCTAAGTTAATGTTCTACTTAATGTATCTCAGACCTTATCGAGTAGCCTATCACTTGGCAATATCGACTGAACTTAATTTATCCGTATAGCTAACAGTTTCCGAACATCGATTTACCTATCTGCTACAGTACTTTGCCATCCATCCTCCTTTCTCGTCCAGTTTGATACCCCGAGAAAAATTCATCTAAGTGTCTTGTTCCCGCTGAGCCTCCGTCCTGCAGGAGTGAAATTTTTAGCATTGAAAGTTTTGCCATTTGGAAAGATTCTCTGGCAAGTTAGGGGTATGACATATCTTGTAGGTCTCTCTCTCTCTCTCTCTCTCTCTCTCTCTCTCTCTCTCTCTCTCTCTCTCTCTCTCTCTCTCTCTCTCTCTCTCTCTCTTTTATACTTCCTCCTGAGTTTTTTTAAGGGTATTTTTCGGTTAAAGGATATATGGTGAGTATATTTCCTATCTCAAAACCGACTCTCTCTCTCTCTCTCTCTCTCTCTCTCTCTCTCTCTCTCTCTCTCTCTCTCTCTCTCTCTCTCTCTCTCTCTCTCTCTCTCTCTCTCTCTCTCTCTCTCTCTCTCTCTCTCTCTCTCTCTCTCTCTCTCTCTCTCTCTCAAGACGTCTCGTGTGAATGCTATCAAGGAGAAATGTTTTATTCTATTCTGTTCAAGTATTATAGTTCCTGAATATGACTTCTGGGAATGGCAAGTTAAATCACAGAGCAGACAACCTTGGTGCACTTATTTTCAAGAAGAGGAGAAGGAAGGGAAGGAGAAGAGGAGGACGAGGACGAAGAGGAGGAGAAGGGGGTTGGAGGGAGGAAGAAAGGAAGGAAGGAAAGATTGTTATTGAGGTGTGTGTGTGTGTGTGTGTGTGTGTGTGTGTGTGTGTGTGTGTGTGTGTGTGTGTGTGTGTGTGTGTGTGTGTTCATGGTAGAGTTAACAAGATAACTCGTGCGTCAAGAAAAAGAATATTAAGGTGGATGAAGAATGAATTATACGAAGATTGATGAGAAGAAGAAGAAGAAGAAGAAGAAGAAGAAGAAGAAGAAGAAGAAGAAGAAGAAGAAGAAGAAAAGCAACAACAACAACAACAACAACAACAAAAACAATAATAATATCCGAAAGAATATTCTTCAAGGGACGGAAAAGGAAAAAAATACTGAGACCGAACACAAGT
>NC_066529.1:5904865-5912365 GCF_024679095.1 Eriocheir sinensis | reverse complement strand
TTCGCCACTGGAACAGCCTCCCTGCAGAAGTGGTTAGCGCAGAGACCATCAACTCCTTCAAGAAACGCATTGATCGCCACTTTTCTGCATCGGGAGTGAACTGAACGTACCCAAGAGTAGATACACAAGTGCTTTAATCCTTCCCTGCAAGCCACTCCTATGGCAAACGGATTGATTAAATCACTGAACGCAGGCAGCCTAGTTATGAGCCAACAGGCTTTCTGCTGCCTGCTAGTCCATGTTTCCATGTTTCCTCCTCCTCCTCCTCCTTCTCCTTTACTGTGTATCGTGCCAATAAAATAGTTACTACATATTTTATCACCGGTTCAGTGTTTCATTCCCTTTTTATCATATTATATTTCCTTTCTCTCTCTCTCTCTCTCTCTCTCTCTCTCTCTCTCTCTCTCTCTCTCTCTCTCTCTCTCTCTCTCTCTCTCTCTCTCTCTCTCTCTCTCTCTCTCTCTCTCTCTCTCTCTCTCTCTCTCTACTAGTTCGCGTTGGTTTATCCCCTTCTTTATACTTTACTTGTATTTCTTCTTTCCTTGCCTTTTGTTCTCCTTGTTTGCCCCCTTTTCCATTTTTGCGTTCGTATTTTTTTTAACGTCCGATTTTTATGCCCTAAGGTCTCTCTCTCTCTCTCTCTCTCTCTCTCTCTCTCTCTCTCTCTCTCTCTCTCTCTCTCTCTCTCTCTCTCTCTCTCTCTCTCTCTCTCTCTCTCTCTCTCTCTCTCTCTCTCTCATAGCGGTCCTCAATCCCGCCACTTTACTCTCGGCTTTACATGACTCGTGTTTACCTTACCTGTGTCAACCTCAAAAGCTCGGAAACATACAGGTAAGATGCCCCTCCCTCCTCCACTCTCCCTCTCCCTCCCTCTTTCCTCTAACCCCTTTCCTCCCCTTTTCCTCACTTCCTCTCTCCTTCTCTCTTCCTTACCTTCATTTTCGCTTACATTTCTCCTCTCTTTTCTAATTGCCTTATTCTCGTCTTTTCCTCTTTTCCTATTCCTCTCTCTCTCTCTCTCTCTCTCTCTCTCTCTCTCTCTCTCTCTCTCTCTCTCTCTCTCTCTCTCTCTCTCTCTCTCTCTCTCTCTCTCTCTCTCTCTCTCTCTCTCTCTCTCTCTCTCTCTCTCTCTCTCTCTCTTCCTTTCTCTCTCACTTCCTTATCTTCACTTTTGCTGAACTTCCCAATATTTGCTTTTTTTTTCATCTTCCTTATTTTCGTTATCTTAATTTCTTCTCCCTCCTCCTCTCTCTCTCTCTTTCCTCTCTTGCCTCTCATCCCTTTCCTCCCATCCTTTCCCCCTCTCTTCCTTACCTTCACTTTCGCCTACGTTCCCTTTATTTACTTTTTTCCTCTTCTTTATTTTCGTTACCGTAATTTCTCTCTCTTATATACACCGTCTTCCCTTTTTCTCTCTTCCTCTTCCTTCCTCACTCATCCTTCACCCCTTCCTTTACTATGAGCTCTCCATGTCCTCCCTTCTTGTTCTAGGTTTGTCCTCTGCCTTCCTCTCCTCCTCCTCAGCCTCTTTCTCCTCCTCCTCCTCCTCCTCCTCCTCTCTCGCTTCTTTCATTATTTTCTTCACTCGTTCCCTTCATCCGCACTCCCTTCTTTTGTTCTCATTTCTTTCTCTTAACAATTTTCACTCCCTCCTCCTCTTCCTTCTCCTCCTCCTCCTTCTTCCCTTCACTTCTCTTTTCCTCATGATTCCCAGCTCCTCCTTTCATTCATGCTTCCTTTCTTCCAATTTACCCTCCCATGTCCTCCTCCTCCTCCTCTTCTTCCTATTCCTCGCCTCAGACAGTCAGGGGCTCAGGCATGCTGCTCTGCTCTGCCTTCAACTTGTTTATCTCCAGAGGAAAGGTTTGTGTTCAGAGTTTCTCACGTAATTAACTCCTCCTCCTCCTCCTCCTCCTCCTCCTCCTCCAACTCTTTCATCTCTCTCCTCATTTTCCTTCCCTTTCATTATCCTTCCCCGCCCCTTCCCTGACTCCTTCTCCTTCTTTACCTGCTTTCCTTTCTGCTTGTCTGTCTGTTTTTTTCTGTCGTTCTGCTTGCCTGTCTCTCTCTCTCTCTCTCTCTCTCTCTCTCTCTCTCTCTCTCTCTCTCTCTCTCTCTCTCTCTCTCTCTCTCTCTCTCTCTCTCTCAGGTGCGTCCAGGTGTGATCGCTCTAAGGACTTGGAAAGATTCTGAGAGACAGGAGGGAGTTGAAAGGGAACGAAGAAAGGACGAAGCGAAGGAGAAGAAAGAAAAAAAGGAAGGAGTAAGAATCGTTTGAAGAACTGGGAATGATTTTAGACGACAAAGGAGTTGAGTAAAAAAATGAAGAGAGGATATTAAGAAGAGAAGAAAAGAGCAAGAGCAAGGCAAGAGATAGAGTTGTAAAGAAGGAAATAAATTATGAGGAAGGGGAAAAGAAGAAAGAGGGGAAACATTAACACAATAAACCTTTCAAGAAATAAGGAGAAGAAATTATGGAGAGTAAAAAGAAGGGAAGGGAAGAACAGCAAGGCGAAAAAAGAGAGAAAGAGAGATGAAAGGAAGAAGGAAAATGAAATAAAGAGAGACAAAAATACAAGGAAGAAAGCAAGAAAGGAGAGAAAAGTTAAAATAAGAGAAAAAAATATGGAGAAGAGAAAGAGAAGCAAAAGAAGAAGAGAATGGAAACGATGAAAAAACAAAAGCAAAGAGAGAAAGAGGAAGAGGGAAGGGATAAAAATATACAGAGAGAAGAAGTTAAGAATAAAAAAGAAGATTAAAAATGAAAATAGAAAAAGAGGAGTAAAAAAAAAAAGAAAGAGGGAGAGAGAGAGAGCAAGAATTGAGGGAGCGTATGATTGGACAGGAAATTAGGTTGTAAAGGAAGAAATTGCGCTTGCTGGGGAAAGTAAAAAGAGGAAAAATTGAAATATGGAAGAGAAAAGAAGGAAAAATGGAGGGAAATCGGGGATGATATATACTTGAAACAGAAAAAAAACATAACTAAATAGGAACAAAAAGAAAAAAGATTAGCAGGGAAATATTATAGCAAAACAGAAGGGAAGTTAATTGAAGGGAAATATAAAGAATGGTGCACTGTTGCCATTTATTAAGGAACAAAAAATAAAGGGATAGAGAGGAAGGAAGAGACCGTTAGATAAACACAGATAGACGGAAAGAAAAAAAATAGGTAGAAAGGCATTGATAGATAGATAGATAGATAAATAAATAGATAGACAGAGATAGAGATGAAGTAAGAAATCACAGAAATAATGCAAAAATGAATCAGAAACACAACCCTGGGAAGCGCCTGGAGCAATGTGCATTTTATTTTAAGTTCTGAGCGCAAGGAGGAAAAGTTCGAGAGAGAGAGAGAGAGAGAGAGAATGAGAGAGACGCTCCCCAAGCTCTCATCTCTTTGCATATTTTACGCTTGTTTTGCAGAGGAAGAGCAGTAGTCGTAGAAGTCGCAGTAGTAGTAGTAGTTGTAGTAGTAGTAGTAGTAGTAGCAGTAGTAGGAGTCGTAATATAAGCAGAGGCATGCATTCAACATTTTTGCTAAGAGTTCCCGGGCCTCATTTTGCATCAGGGCACGCGGGAAAAAAATGCAAGTCTGCCACGGAAAGCTGATTTAAAAGGCAGGCAGCTGAATACACGATGGGCGAGAGAGAGAGAGAGAGAGAGAGAGAGAGAGGGGGGGGGGGGTAGGAGGACATGGGAGAGAAGAGCTTGTAAAGAGAAAGGGGGGCAACGAAAATAGATGAACACAACGCAGAAGAGAATGACTGACTCGTTCTCTTCATAAATTTTCAGCCGCTTGCCAAAAAGAGAAAAAAATAGGCAGTCAGATAGTATTGTTTTCCCCAACACGTTATTTTTGACGGATAGTGGCTGAATAATTAATGACACGGCTGCAAACTTTATGCCGTCACGATGAAGGGGTTAGAGGTAAGGGAACGACGCTACTGCCTTGGGATTACTTCAGCATTGTGTTTGAGTTGTGGGAACGGATGGGCAATAAGCGTGATTTAAGAAGAAAAGAATAAAGTAGGTGTGACAAGGACAGATCACTTGTAACCGCACTGAATATGAGAATAATTTTGTTTTATCCGATTGTGAAATTACATATAGGGCTAAGGGAGAGCCAAGACTTTCTGACCCAATAAAGAACATTCTATATATTCATACCACTACTCCGTGCCTCCCATTATGTTCAGACTCTTGAAACTACTATAGGCCACTCCCTCCCTTTTCTCCATGGGCTCTTTCCTCCTCCTAATCTCCCTAGTTACGACAAACCATGCACTTAATAACTTTCTGGATAATAGACAACTACCAAAATAAAGTCCTATGTAGGGTGCACGACTACACTAACTGGTCCGTCTGTCTGGAGGTAAGTCTCTCGTTCCAAACACAAGGACCAATAAGGACAGTGCTGACCCCTACCGGATCGGAAAGATAACTCTGCATATGATAACTGTCGAAATAAAGTCTATAGTCGGACATATATATAAAGGCAGTTTGGGTGGGGTCCGAATCTCTTCACAACCCTTCTGCATTCCCCCGATACATCATTCTCTCCCTCATAAGTCATCTACGTGCTATTTGAAATTGTGTATCAAATATTCTGCATACATTAAATAAGATTTGGCAGCGCTATGGCCGGGGAACTATCCGAGCTAGCCCCGCCCAAAATGACTTCATAGCAGAGTCGGACTAAAATAGTGGTGGTAATAGTAGTAGTAGTAGTAGTAGTAGTAGTAGTAGAAGTAGTAGCAGTAGTAGTCAACGGAATTATCATCATTACCGAGCCGAACAAAGAAAGCCGGAAGTGGTTAGCTAACTAGGTGGGGGCTCTAAGAATGTCTGGCACGTTGGTGGTGGTGGTGGTGGTGGGGGAGGGGGCAGGGGCGCAAACATGAGCCAACAAAGGGAGCCACGGTACAGCCAGGGAGGCGAGGCGAGGCTTGGCGCAGAGCTAGGCGAGGTGAGGCGGGCAAGTCGGGTAGGTAGGTAGGTAGGTAGGTTATCGCCCACCTCTCTCTCTCTCTCTCTCTCTCTCTCTCTCTCTCTCTCTCTCTCTCTCTCTCTCTCGTCGCTCCCACCCGACTTCTCTCCCCACCCTCCTCTCTCCCACCCTTCTCTTGGCAAGCTATTTGTGGCTCCCCCGACCCAGCCCAGACCAGCTGATGGGGAGCGCGGGGAGGGGAGCGAAGAGGAGGAGATCCAGGTTGTCTCTATCTCTCCCCTCACACCAGTACATGCGAGGGGAGTAGCGCTTCTCGCCTTCCTCTCACCCCTCCTCGTCTTTCCCGGGTGATGGCGAATGTATATAGTGAAGTTGCTGTTTTTATCTTCCCCGTACTACCTTCACCTCATGCCCAGGGAGTGTCTGGCATATACAAGGGAAAAGATTCGTGTCTTTACCTTCCCCGCACTTCTTCCCCATTTCCCCAAGTGATGATTATACGTTATACATGGGGATTATGTTCTTCTCTTCCCGTGACCTCTTCCCCACTTCCCCAGGTTATTACATATATATAAATTGCAGTTTCTGTATGTCTTTATCTTCCCCTCCTACCTCTCCCTTTCCCATTCTATATATACACAAAGGAATCAATGCATTTTCTTCCCTCCTCCGTCTACTTTCCCCTCTTTTCCCTCAAATTTCTTCTATCCTCTTCTCCCTTCCCCCTCGTGTTCCCCTCTATACATAAACATGGGACTTGATGCATATGTTTTTTTATCTCTTTTACCTTCCCCTCTCGCCTACCCCTTCGCCCGTTGCTCTCCTTTCCCTGTTGGATGCGAGTTTGTCTAATAATCTCTTGGGGAATTATGAGTGATGGAATGAATGAAGCGTGGAATGAGACAGTAGGGATTGTTGTGTTGTTTGGGATAATCTTTGTAATGGTTGTGTGTGTGTGTGTGTCTGTGTGTGTGTGTGTGTGTGTGTGTGTGTGTGTGTGTGTGTGTGTGTGTGTGTGTGTGTGTACTTGCTTTGTTTACATGTGTTCTATCTGTTTTTATTTCTGCTTTTCTTAATTTCTCATCCTCCATTACTATATTTGCCTCTGTCTCATGTGACTTTTGCTCTCTCTCTCTCTCTCTCTCTCTCTCTCTCTCTCTCTCTCTCTCTCTCTCTCTCTCTCTCTCTCTCTCTCTCTCTCTCTCTCTCTCACATTTACTGCATCCATATGTTTTTACTTTTCCTTATTTTCCTTCGCATTTTTCTTCTGCTTCCCCCTACTCTCTCTCTCTCTCTCTCTCTCTCTCTCTCTCTCTCTCTCTCTCTCTCTCTCTCTCTCTCTCTCTCTCTCTCTCTCTCTCTCTCATTGCATCCATATGTTTTTCCTTTTCCTTCTTTATCTTCTATTTTTCCCCTTCTCCCCCATGCCTTTCTCTCTCTCTCTCTCTCTCTCTCTCTCTCTCTCTCTCTCTCTCTCTCTCTCTCTCTCTCTCTCTCATTGCATCCATATGTTTTTCCTTTTCCTTCTTTATCTTCTATTTTTCCCCTTCTCCCCCATACCTTTCCCTCTCTCTCTCTCTCTCTCTCTCTCTCTCTCTCTCTCTCTCTCTCTCTCTCTCTCTCTCTCTCTCTCTCTCTCTCTCTCTCTGAATTAGGTATCAAAGGATGGCTTCCCTAATTAAGTGGACTTCATCACACTAACTCGCCCACGTATTTGCTGCTGATTTCACCGGCATCTCTCACCTACTCCACCTTTTCCCACCCGCTGAGTTTCCGGGCAGCTTATTTCCCTTCTCTGTACGGCTATGTAGCGCCCACTCTTGAACAGGCCAGGTTAGGTTAGGTTAAATTTAGTTGGGGTCACCGAGTGTAATTTGAGGTGGAAATCCCAATGAGAGTATTTTCGAGAACACCCCGTGGTTAGGTTAAGTTAGGTTAGGTTAGATTTAGCTAGTCACTGAAGGTATAATTTGGAGTGGGACTCATCATTAGAGTATTTCCGAGAACACCCCGTGGTTATTTTTGAAGCTACAGCCGAGCCTTTTCCCTCAAGAACCACATACCCGTAGAGACTGGATATATTCTGCCGGGCGCATGTTAACCTTCGCCTTTCATTCATGCCTTGGGGACCTTACACCAACGTTTATATATAACGTTATTTTTTTTTTTTATCCCTTCGCCCTCTTTCGTTCCATTCATGCCCGGGAATCATTTAATCAACGTATTAGCATTTATTCCTCTCATTCTCTGGATATTTGTTATTTTTTTTATATATTTCCTGTTTTATATATTCCTGGAATCTGTTTATTAAGCAAAGGATTAGCATTACTCTCCCTGACCCTCTGTAAATTTGAACCTTTTCCTGTTTACTTTCATTTGAGAACAATCTATTGAACGTGCATTTTCTATCCCTTCTCATTTATAGCTGGAAAATATTGGATAACGTAATAATAGTTTCTTTTGTCCTCTGAAAATTTGTATTCATTCTTTTATTTTCTCTCATTTATATTTGAAAACCATTTAAACCAACGCATTACCATTTTACCCCATGT
>NC_066529.1:5879865-5899865 GCF_024679095.1 Eriocheir sinensis | reverse complement strand
GAAAGCATAGAGAATGAATAACATTAACTGTATGCCAGACATATTTCATTACTGGACCTGCCTATATAGAACTGACTAACGGGTCACCTGTAGAATCGATCAAGATCGAGTCATTCAGATTACTTAGAGTGACTACTTATTTAAAAAGGATAATTACATTGAAGAAAAAAAAAACGACATTACAGAAATTTTGGATAAGAGAGAAAAAAAGAAGGAAAGAAAAAGAGAAAAACAACAACAGCAGACAGTGAAGAACTACAGGGAGTGCCGTTACAAAAGCGAAATTCCCGACCTTCAACGCAAGATGTAGGGAATAGTATGTTGCGTCGCCATAGTATTTTGTTGCATGTACGCATCTGTTCCGTATGTTTTTTTGTTTTTTTTCCTCAAGAGGTGCCGTTACAAAGGCCTGACTTATGAGAAATTGCAAGTCACCCCTGACATCAAGATCAGGATCAAATCGGTCTCACAACAAGCTGTGACAGTGACAGTGAAATCGCGGCCCATAACGACAACAGCGACAACAGTGACAGTGACAGTATCAAGTGGTAATGTTACACACGGATAAGAGAACAGATAATACGGAGTCAAGATGTTGAAGGCATTTTGCATCGCCAGCAAGCGGGGGGAGGTTCTCTTCACGACAATCTGTATCCTTTATTTCGTCTGAGCAAGTGTGTCCTCATCTCTCTCTCTCTCTCTCTCTCTCTCTCTCTCTCTCTCTCTCTCTCTCTCTCTCTGAATCAGGTATCAAAGGTTAGCTCCCCTAATTAACTGGACTTCATCACCTATTGTTGACTTAGGTGACCGTGTTTGTGTGTGTTATTCACTCTATTGTAACCTTTCATTCCACTAGATGGCCAGGCAATAAGTTCATCTGGTAAGATCAACACGGGTTCTTTTTAATAAGGTACTCTACCTGCAATCTTTACACATAAATATACTAAGCAAATTTTTAACTCTTTTGCATACATATCAACTAAGCAGGTGTGACATTCCATCAAAATTACGTTATAACGGCAATGGGTCACCAAGTACATCGCCTCCCCGCAGGCCAGACTGAGGTGAACTAAACCACAACCATTTTTCAGTGATTCTGGCTTCCCCCCCCAAAACCCTGGTTCCCCACAGTTCCCCAGGCTTGTCTTGGGGGGTAGGGGGGGCTGGAGTGGCGGAGGGGGAGGCGGACTTCTTAGAAAGTATTACCCTCTTTAATTTCAGGGTATTATCTTTGGAACCTCCTTTATTTTATGTTAGGCAGTCATGATTGTTTAGCTTAAATGTTGCTCCTAACTTGAAAATGACTATTCCCCCAAAATAAAAGGACAGATTTACTTGAAATATAAAACCTCCTGAAAAAGATATATTAAATAATTATTGTGGAGCATCATTTGCCAGAATAATTACCTACCAAGCATAATGATGTTTGGTTTAACTCAGTATTTTAGCCCAGCATTGTAGTGAGAGTACTGGAATGGTGTGTGAATACATTGCGTGGCTTATATGTAAAGGCCAGTTTGTCTCTGCTGACTATTGGTGATTAGCCTGTAGTTTATGCATCTACAAGCTACATGTACAGAGGACACTCCTCAAGACTCCATAATCCTTAACTCCTTCACAAGTTGCTGCAAACCTGACCAAGGCCGTCTTCCATCCTTTCTTGTCCGAGCTATCATCATCTCCTCACGGAGATCCACCACCTGCTTTTGTAAGTAGTGTACCAGTGTTTAGTGTCCTCAATAATCATAATTATTAAACTTTGAAATATTGCTTTAGAAATACTTTATATTTATTTTGTGACCATACTACGTATCATTGTATCAATCTTTTGTCAACATAAAATATGGGCACTTTGAATTTTAGGCAAAAGATGGAGAACACTACGTATATGTGTTCCGGGATGACATGTACTGGGTGGGCGTGGTCAGCCCTGGCAGCCTGACGCACCAGTGTGGGCCGCTGCTGGTGACGGAGAGTCTGGGTCAGCTGCACAGGGTCTGCTCTAGCCTGTGTGGTGTCCTAACACAGCACAGCATAACAGCCAATACAACACTCATTGCTGAAATTGTGCAGGAAAGCATGGTAATGGATGTCTGATGTAATATGTAGCCAATATATATATATATATATATATATATATATATATATATATATATTATATGATATATGATCTACCATGAAATTATTGGATTTTGTATTATCTTTCAACAGTTTGAAGCAGCAGATGTGCCTTGAAGGTGTATACAGCATTCCAAGCACAATTTCTGAAAAAGATCATGGAGCATCATTCTAGAATTGGATAATTTTGGATTTCCTATTAATTCAATAAGACTAAACATTTAAAGATAAGTTAGTAAATTAAGAAGTTTCTAGGTGATATATTTATGGTATCCACTTAAGTATTTGCTTATTGACAATTTACAGAATGGTGGCTTTCTGCAACTCCAGACACCAGACAAACTCCAGTCACACATATACAGCAGTGTTGTGGCTGCCAAGGAGAGCTCAGCCATCATATCAACTCCAGGACTTGTTAGTATTGGTGCACAGTTTCCCAAGCTGTCATTCATGCTGCGTCATGGATTCTCTAGTGATGGACTTTAGTCAGTGCTCATCTTGTTTTTAAGCATGTAATGCTTTCACCCTCCTGAAGGCTAGAAATGAAGTGACATTGATAGTATATAGTTTCCAAGGTTTTGCTTCCTCAGAGAACTTGCTCATGACAACAGGAAATTTCTCCTGAATCTTATCAGATATTTTCTTTTCTTTTTTTAGTTTTCTCATTTCCAATTTTGCTTTCATTATATAATATATAATGTATGTATTGTGTTCTTTAAAAACTGTATAGCTACTGAGCTAAAGTATTGACAATTTTTACAGTTTGGTCTGGAAAGGTCTGCACCTGGCACTGCTGCCCAGAAATCTTCACTAATAATTGACTCAGGGAAACGAGAGGTAGGTTTCCATAAACCTTCTTTCTTATATTGTACAAATATGTATTGGAAAATTAATGGCAGATAAAAGGCCTTCAGCTACCAGCTATAAAATTCTAGTTTTAGGTTAAAGAAAATATTGGCCAATTACCTTATATTTAAGGTGCTTTACCGCTATTTAAGTACCTTGCAGTTAATTAATCTGATAAGTTGTTTTGGTAAAGAAACTTGGCCAAAAGAGTTGCTCTCTGATATTACTGTTCCCACAAGGGCTAGGCTGGTAAACTTATCCTTCTTTTCACTGGCAGCTTTATGTGGACATTGTGGAAAAGGTGTGGGCATCAGTGTCATCTGAAGGGACAGTCATCAGGGCTGAGGTCACTGGTTCCATACAGGTGCGATGCTTCCTCCCTGGCAACCCAACCCTCAGCCTGTCCCTCAACACCCCACTCAACACAGTGCTACAGGAAGGTATGTCCATGATTCTTGGTTACTGGAATACAACCCTGCATTTTTTTGTATTAGTTGAATTTAAGTTCGTTCCCAAATTTATTTGCATCACTCCAGTTTGTACTCATAAGAAATAAAATAAGTACTTCTCAAAATTGAAGTTGTGAAAATTAACTTTCATAAAAATAAAGCTTAAAAATATGCAGAAGCTCATTTGTATACCTCAGTTTAATTTTCAAGAGTAATACTTTTTTTAAACAAAACCTCATTTGGTATGAGTAGTTGCAGATTGATAGGATTCACTCAAGTTAATATACATACCCCATATAACTTGCCTCCTCAGGAAATGGCATCAGTGATGGTAGTAATGATGTTCCATGAATCTTGTAGTGTCTACTTGATACGAGTGTCTGCAGCTAAAATGCTTTGTGGAACAGGGTTTTCCACAGGCACAAGAATGTCCGAGGTGGAGTTTGGGTCAGGGGTGAATGTGAGCACAGGCGATGGTGGGCGCAAGGTGAGTGTGATGACGGTGCCGGGCCAGGAGCTGACGATAGCACGCTACACCTTGGCCCCAGACCACCCCCACCTCCTGCCTTTCAGCCTCACTGGCTCCACAACAGCCCTTACTCCTAGGTAGTTACTGCTAGACTTTATTTCTTTTTGGTTGATATCTTGGCTTCACATAATCTTAAACTTTACATGTATTTTCTCTTCATTATATAATTTTCAACACAGGCGACCTCCACTTGACGAATGGGTTATGTGTCTGAGAAACTGTCCTCTTAGCAAAATTTTGTTGTGTAAACCATTTTAACATTACAACATGGGTTAAATGGAGTTTGGTGCCCGAACCCTGTTTCTCTCCCATCCACCTCTATTGACCCTCTATTTTGCTCAATCTGATTCAATTTTTATGTATTTTATGACTCCCTAAAATTAATTTATAACTATATCAACAATTCAACATCCAGGGGTTCACTATGACTGGAGCAGCTACTGCATATATCCAAACAATATTGTACCTTGGCTACAAACCTGTACAGCATGTTCTTTGCACTAAACACTGTAAACAATTGTAAACGGTGGTATTCACATATCTAAACATATACATATAATGAAATGATGAGAATCAGCATGAATGAAATAAAGTGCAAATTCAGAGGTGATAGCAGGGAGTGTCCTCCTCAGCTGAATGCCTCCCTGGCTTGCCAAGTGCCCGTCCTGTCCCTCTCGTGCCTCCCTGCTGAGCACCGGAACCTAACTAGTTTAATTTCTAGATCAGCATCTCTTGACCTGCTCTACACAGTAACACTAGTAACTAATATTCCTAACCTGGAAGCTAGTCATGACTCTCACAGCCATGGCAAGTGATCACTCTATGAAACCCATCACCCAGTCATAAGCCGAACCCGCCACTCAAGTCAAAACAAACAACTGCAATGGACAGGAAATGCTGGAAGGTGGCCAGGTACTCCCTCTATGAGACTAAATATCGCTTCATAATAATTGTTGCACATATAGCGATGAAGCACTATGCTGTTTTTTTAATTTTTTTATGATAGGGTAGTTCAAAATTTTAAAAAAACTAACAATGAAAGTGAATTCTAACAATAATTAAGTGAGCAAAGAGTAGCAAATCTTGATCTTCACTGAAGGTCATTTTGATTGCATAAACAATTGTAAAGCAGAGATTGCCTGTATTTTATTTCTACCTTTCCTTTCAATGTATATATGTATATATTTCACTTATAGCCTTGCATATAAACTACTGAGATATTTTCTAATCCTATTCCCAGTTGAAATATAATTTGCATCATGAAATCTTAATGTTTCCTCTTTTTCACACTGACAGTGAGTGCTCTTTTTTTCATTTTGATGAGTATGTATCCTCCTTTTGACCTTGCATGTAAACTGTTATTATATATTCAGCTCACATTTTTAAATATAATATGTTATACATTATGAAATTTGTCTCCTATCATTTTCACATTGACAGTGATGCCGAACTGAAGCTGAAACTGGTCAGTAACACAGGGATGGAGACAGTCTCTCCTCATGTGACCTTCCAAGTGGCTGCTCCACCTACAACAGCAGCTATCATGTCCAGAACCTCTGGACCTCGAGATCAGACTATCACCTTCTCTCCTGACAACAAGACCATCACCTGGACCATCTCACAGTTTCCTGGTGGCAGCTATGCTCAGGCATTTATTCGTGTAAGTAATAATTCAGGCTGTACTTATTCTTCCCTTATCTTTCCTCTCTCTATATTCTAATATATTTATTCTTATGCCTAACAGTATAATATAAGGGCATAAGCTATGCTGCCAGAATACAATTTTCATAAATGTATACTCTTGATAGTGACCTTGTCCTGTAACAGAAGCAGGAAAAGTTGATGGAGAGAGCAGTGGAAATATACCTGTATACTGGAAATGGAATGGAGATGGCCGTGGTAATGCTGCATATTTTCCAATATTTTCTGGGCACTTTTTGTACTCAGATGGTCACATTTCAGTTACAAAGATTTCTGTCCTTTAGCATGATACAGTACTCTTGCATAGATCACATACAAAATTACACTAGAAAGCAAATTCAGTGCAAATCTTGAAATTGTTGAAAATGTTGAGGTATAAAGTTTATTCTTCAGAAGCATTGCAGTATGCAGCTAGCTTTCTGTCAAACTATGTAATAGACTTCAATTTTAACACTTTACTTTTTAAAACATATACCAAAGCTAGAAAAAGTAATACAAAATGTTTGCATACAGAGTGGATTCAAGTTTAATCAGGATTTTGTTCAGCACACATACTTGCATTCAAAGTAGGAATGTGCTGTGTAATTTTAATTCAACACCAGTTGGTGTTAAATTAAAATGTATGAAAACAGTCAAGATCTTTCATATTGAAAAGAGGATGAGCTAAAACTACATATACATCTTTATTTGGTTGTTCATGAACAGACATAAACATGGTCTTTCACCTGGTGAGTGCGCCATGTGGGTGGTCATTGTTTTCTTAGAAAAACTAAGGCATAAAGGGAAAACCTCGGGCAAGCAGTGGAAAACTGATAGGAAGGCAACACAGCAAACAAAGGTGGATCACTTATCCCATGACATAAATACACTCACATTTCAACCAACTAAAGTGATGGTCATGCATACAACATATCTATATCAGAAGTTCACATTACTTGTCAGTGTGTGTCTTTTTACATGCAGAATGAGGTCTAAATCTTTTTCTCTTTCTTTTTTCAGTATAGCAGCACAAGTTTATTTTAAATTAAAAAAAAAACATTTTGTATTTTTCTTGCTTTCTGAATCATTCACAGTTAGTGGACTCAGGAGGGAATGCATCAGTTGAGTCTGGCGAGCTGGATTTTGAGGTGTCACGGTGGGTGTGTTCAGGACTGAGGGTGGAGCACGTCAAGCTCAGTCCCCAAACCGAGGGTCTCAACAAATGGGTGCGCTACCTCACCACTTCAGACAGTGTGAGTGTACGCTTAACATGAGACGGCAAAGTGTGCATGTGTGTGTGCGTGTGTGTGTGTGTGTGTGTGCGCGCACAAGTATACAAGTGTGTACATATAAGTTTCTTTATGAGACATTTCGTGTTGTTGCCAGGTCCCTCAAGGGCTCATATGGTAATGATTTGTGTCAAAACAGATATATAATATAATTTATAAACCTTTGTGTCCTCTTGTTTAAATAAAAGTCTGACACAAGTCTGGGACCAGTTTCCTCACATCCCTCAAGAAACTCGTGTCTGAAGTAGAGACGAACTGTCTAACTACTAAACTATACCTATGTGCTCCTTTGTCATAAGGTGGTCACAAATACCTTGATTGTTGACATGGCAGTGGGTCTACCTCTTGAAATGTTCTGTACCCCAAAAAGGGCCAACTTTATTTCTGAAAAGAACAAAGATACAAGTTGCTTTAACATTAAGATGTGCAAAAGATATAAATTGTATGACATGAATTTTGCTGTGGCATTTGAGAATGGGTAAGCAGCCAGTTAAAAAGATCAGCAGGAGAATGACCCAGTACCATTCCCCAATACCTTTCCATTTCCTGCTACCTTGGAACATCAAATTTTCTGCATCAGAAACTAAAAACATCTACAAGTACACTCAACCCTCTATTTTCCAGACATCAATTTCCCAGATATTAGATTACCTGGACAAAATCTGGGGTCCTGCATTTGCCAGACATATGCCCACTCAGGTCTGGGAAATTAAATTCGAAGTTTGGACATACACCTGACCCAGTCCAGGTATCAAAACAGAAGTTCATCTTCCAAAGATTCCATCCACTAGTTGGTCGCAAGCACATTTATAGTTGTCTTGTGCTGTTAAACAACTGAATTGTGACCTTAAATTTGCATGTAAATACAGTATGTACTGGAATCCAGAACATGAATAATTCACAGTAGTATAATGTTTTTTTGCCAACCCAGAGAACTGAAAAGAAAATGGCAAACACTGCATCTCTGCTGCTGACACTGTGTCCCTATCAGTCTGGGAAACTGAGGGTCGAGTGTATTTCATCCAAATATGTACATACATTACTTTTAGGCTTAAAATTGAATGTGCCAAGTGCTCTTGACTTTGAATAATGAATGTATACCATTTAACCCAATTATTTCATGTACTACTCCGTCACAGACAACGTCAAGACTAAGCACAAACTTAAACTACATGAAGAAAAAATACTTACTCTTAGTGCCACTAATGAGGCACTGTCAGCAACTAGGGTCTCCAAATTGTTGTTGAGCTTCATCTTCAGTTGGGGTGTGTGGAGGTGGCGGAGGAAGGGCTTGTGAGGCATCCTTAGGTAGGGGGGAGTATGGCTGCTCCACTGGTTTTACAGGCTTTGGCACATCATACAAGAACTGCTTGGACAACTTCTCTGCTGTTGCACTGTCTCTATAAACCTAAATATGCCAAGGAAGAAAAGAAAATCATCATAGGCCTGAAACCGAATATGTTTTCAGTTACTTTAATTTTTGTGGCACTCAGCAGTGGTAATGTTGTGACTAAAAATATTAATATAGTAACCAATTTTTGTAACAATCATCAGTAAGCAAAATGGCACTTCAAATTTATTCATTTTTATGGTAAATCATTCATATGTATGATGTTTCTTGTCCTCTTAATACTCTGCTCTTAATTCTTAGTTTCTATTTGCTTTATAAAGCAGTATGCTGCATGGTGGGAAAAGGCAAAACTGTTTTAGAAACCCTAAATACTAAATTAATTATGGTGAGAGCCCTTCATGCTATGGCTTACTAATGCTCACCTTCCTGTCAAAGCCTGCAGGAAGCAAGGGGGACCCTGATATACGACGCCAAGCAACATTCATTTGCTTCATCAAACCTTGAGTGTCAGCTTCAGCAGGACTATTAAATTTCCACTCAAATGCCTCTATTTCAATTTTCTGATTATTTTCTTCGCGTTCTCCCTTTTCCCTCCTTTCTGCCATGCACTCTGTATCTTCTTGCATCCCTACCTCATTTTCAACAGTCTCCTGTCTATTTTCTTGCACAGGTACGCCTGTTGCTGCATACGGCTCTTTGTAGTCATCAGGACCAACCTCCTAGAAAAAGTAAAATATCATCAATAGCAGTAAATAGGACAAAGATTTAAATCACAGGAAGAAAGTAAACCTCCAGAGACACAATAAAGAATGAAAAAATACTGGAAACACTATTTTTTTAGTTTTCAGAAATTTTAAGCTAATAATTTAAAATCAATTGTGTGCATAAGGCAAACAAATGAAGAACAAAAGAGATGAAATGTACTTTGAGTTTTGTTAGTCATCCTGGTTAAAACTTAATTTCAAGGTGAATAGATTGTGTGCAGAAACATGTTCCCATAGAAAATTAAAGGTTATTACTGTGTTTTCCCCCTCATGAAAGAATTGACATGATAGTCTTACTGATATTGTTGAGTATATAGCTTCCTGGGGATGATCATCATAGTTGGAGAGGGGGATTACTTCATAAGGCTGGGCATCACCCTCCTCAACAGCTGCCTGACTCTGGAAAAGATTAATTATTATATGAGACCTGCTTCAAACAAATAACCACATCAGAGGAGCAGCTGTAATGCAGGAAGATGGTAGAAACATTAAGAAAAGTACATAAAAAGAGGCTACTGTGGTATGGACATGCTGTAAGGAGGAATATGCAGGAAAGATCTTGAACATGGAAAAGAGGGACACATGACGAGAGATTGAGAGATTGCACTGAAGGTCTTGAGGAGAAAGGGTTGATGAAAGAAGCACAAGACAGAGAGAGGTGGGTAACTTCGATCATAAATGGTGACCCTGCATAAAAGAGGGAGTCCTACTAACACATGAATAAATAGGGAATGTTACTAATGCTCAGCAAAACAAGCCCAACCTTTATGCTGCCTTTGAATGTCCTAAAGCCACCACCAGTGCCCTTCATAATCTGGTGCCTCACGCTCATGTTGAAGCGTTGTTTTTGGTCTCTTTCTTCACTGGCGGGGCGAGAATCCCAAGGGTCCCTGTATCCATCACTGAAAAATGTAAACATGCATGTGTTTTAATTTAAATTAATTTGTTCAAGTGTCACTTAAAATTTTTGAAAAGTTTTTTATATAAATATTATATAAACATAAACAAATAGATACTTCTATTTAAATCTTTCCCTTTCTGAGTGGCATTAAGTTTTTAGGGGCTCCTATGCTTATATGTTTAGGGCAGTCTGTGTTTCATAAAGTAAAAACCCTGATTCACTAGTTCAAATCCTATCGCATTGGAGTGTCAGCTAAGAGAGACAGTCTTAGATTTCTCTGGCTTACTCATCTGTGCATCTCTTCAAAGGGGAGAAAAAACCTGCAGTAGAAAGTATGAACAATTATAAGCCATGCTGATCAACAACAGCCATCATAGTTTGTTCTCTGTGCTTCAGTTCTATCAGGACTTTTAGGATAATGAAAAGAGAGATTTTAACCTTAAACAAAATAATGAATAATATAGTCATTCAAAGAATAAACTATTTTATATATGTTGTCCATCATTTTCTCAAACAAACTTAAGTATCTTCTGCTAAGGGGAGCACTTGGGACAGCATGGCCCAAGCAGTTAGATGAAAATAAAAGGGTTATTATAAATATACCCCTGCACTACTAATCAGTTAGCAATGACCATAAGAATGTTCCCTTAGAAGATTGTCTACTATAGATAGTAAAAAAAAAAAAAAAAAAAAAAAAATGCATGTACCTGCCCTGGGCAATGAGAGGCTCTTGTTCTCCGAAAGTGTGTGGGGCGGGCAAAGTGGAGGGGGTTGTGGCAGCTTCAGAGTCAGAGTCACTCTTCTTAGGGACGTGCACAACAGTGGCATTGAAGCGGTGGCGACGGGTCAGCTGGCGGCCAAATGGCCCCACATCATCGTCACCACTCTGGTAATTCTCAGCTCCCAATGACTCATCATCAAATACTTTTTCATCTGCAAACAGGCAACATCTTCCTATTGAATTTATTTTACTCTAGAAATTTCTTTCCAGTCTGAGACTGTGAATCTGCCCTTAGGACCAGCCCCATATTGCAATATATATATACCATACAATACACACACAGCACCATGAGCTGATCATCATAAATAATCATCTCCTTTATTTGACATAAATGTTAACCTTAATTCAGTACCTGAGTCATACATCTCAACACCAGGCTCATAGGGGGCTTCTGAGAGAACAGGCCACTCTTTATTTTCCTGAAGTTCCTTTTCAATTTTTGCATGGAGAGGCTTCCTCCCACACAGTCCTGAGAGCAGGGGCAGGACATAGTCCTCCAGCCCCCAATACAGGAACCACCTCTGTCAAAACAAACTCTCTAAAACCTTGCCTATATCAGCCTGCTGTGGTAGAGTGCCAGTTCTATTTTTTTTGTGGTCCTAAGTAAAACTATGTTTTGCATCTAGTAATGTGATACAATCCCCTGTAATTTCTTGGGGTAATTACATTATCTTGAAATATTAATTACATTATCTTGAAATATTAAGTTCAATTTTGTTTCATTTATATTAATTCATGGATCACTATAGACATGGGGCCCCAATTAGTTGCATGAATCCCTTCAACCGATAGCTGGCCCTGCTGTAGTGAAGCACAAAAGAACCAGGTATTTAAAGTACCATGAGAATAGGATAACGGATAAAATTAATATACCAAGTGAAAGAACCATGGAGGGACTAAATGTGTGGTTTACCAATAAGGGAAAAGGATATGTAAGCAAAATGAGATCAATTCAATGAGTGACATAGTTACTTCTTCATTGGTAGGAATCTTACCTCCCACGTGAAGGAGACAACTAAGCAGATACACATGATGAAAAACAGCATGCCAGCAAAGCCAGCTTCAGGGTAGACCTTGAAGTTAAGCAAGTCCACACACCACGATCCAGTGTAGAAAGTGATGAAGATGCAAAACGTTGTTGCCAAGACCATATAGGCAGTCAGAGCATCTATAAAGAGTGAAGATTTAAACATTAACCCCTTGACTGTGGACTTCCTACAAGAAGACATCACCAAGCTACAGGAATGGAACAAAAAGTGGCTGCTACAATTCAATGAAGAAAAATGTAAAGTCATGCACCTTGGGAGGGGAAATCCAGCATACCAATACCACATGGGAAACACCCCACTATCCACCAGAAAGGCAGAGAAAGACCTGGGAGTATATGTTACCAGACTACCAGTGAAGGCAAAATCTGTGCCTATCGCAGCATTTGGGTTAATAGATATGTGGAACTGCTCTCTATTACATATTAACTGCACTCTAATTCACTTTTGAGCTGAAAGACATTGAATCAATCAAGTACAACCTCTTCATACACATATTGTCCTGCCATAAAGTGAACAGCTGCATCATTGATTTTTTGCTTATCATCAGTCAGCTATAATGCAATGGTGTCAAAAATTAAAACCAATAGGAACTTTTTCTCCTGTAGCTCCGGCAGAAAGGTGTAAAGAGAGTGCACTCGTTATAAAATTGCCTGATGGAACTGATACGAGGAAGCTGCTATTACATATACTGATCACAACTTTTTTCAGTCACAAGAACAGACCACAGTGTGCATATGATGAACATTATTACTAGTGAAAATTGAAATGAGGTATAAAGATCAACTATACCACCAAAATATAGAATCTCATCATTATCTATTTTGGTGATGGTTCATTTTAAACCACCTCAGTTTTCAATTTTTCATGAATAGTTTTTTTTCATGAGATGAGGATTAAGGGGGCATTAAGGAATTACAAATTACAATTACCCAATGTCTGGTCCTGATTAGGATAGTGCATACAATTTGATGGACATATGCATGCAGTAAAATCCATTAATTTGAATTCTACAAGTGATAAAAGTCCATAAACAAAATTCAAAGCAAACAAATTATGACCCCACCAAAAAAGACCATTAATTATTAAGTGCAGGATAAGTGGAGGAATTTATATTATGAAAAACATGTCATCTGTTTCTAATCTAGACTGCAAGAAATTACTATAAAGAAACTTACAGACTAGTGGGCTTTTACTGTAGTGAGGAACATACATACAGTTAGTGAAAAAGGGCTTCAGGAAGGGGCCAGCATGGGAGAACACGAATGATCCGATGACCAGGAAGTAGTAACAGATGAGCATGAAGGTTGTGTTCTCATAGTTTGGTGTCGGCGGCCAGGCATGCTCAGTTTCCGTGAATGGCTCAAACCTGGAAGACACACCTGGCTAGAGAATATCCACCATTTTGCACACACCAAATAAATAATGAATGTATTTCTGTGTTTTGTTAAGTTAACTTTAACAATTCATCTCGGTTTTCCAGAATAGCATTTTCTGGTGTGAGAACTAAATGGAGTGGTGTGCGTGAATTGGCTTGAATACTGCCATTCTGGTTGAAGTAAGTGGAAGAACAGGGTGTCATGAGTACAAGTTAAAAGAAAATTAGTTGCAGAAATAATGTCAAGATATTTAGCTTAAATTTAGCTTCCAATAGAAGTAGCTACTGATGCCTGGAATGAATTGGATGTGGGGGTGCTAGGGGCAAGTAACATCCACAAATTTAAAACTAAGCTAAACAAAATGAAACAGAATGAGAAACAGATTTACATGACGAAAAGTCGAGCAATGCTGCCTGTAGGTTACATGTAGCAAATAATGCAAGTTTATGTATCCACCAGATTCTTGTGATATTCAGGGGCCTACTGTATCATAACAAAAATGTGCAGTACCATGGCTGCATGCTGAGGTAAGTGTACATCCCCCAGTACACCAAGGCCTGGAGGCCAAGGAAGGAAAACAAGGAGGCTGATGGCAGGAAGCTGAGGATGCGTTGCTGGGGCTGCTTGGGTGTGAGGTAAGGAGCTGCCCCTGTGCAGCCCATCACAAGGGGTGGTATTGTCATCAGGAGAAGGTCCATTGTCACATACTGGGCATCTGATGGCTCTGCGTGGACCTGCAAGGGAAATAAACACTTGGGAGTAACTTAACATTACAGCTGTCATGGACATTTCCTAGACATAAGGAGTTGGTTTACCATATGAGAGGAGGGAAAGTTAAAAGGAAATGAGACTAATATATATATATATATATATATATATATATATATATATATATATATATATATATATATATATATATATATATATATATTTATTTATTTCGTTAACTGCCAGAGCAGCACTGTGACATGGTGCAGGGGTTTGCCATTTGTTTTATTACCCAGGAAAGTAAAGTTTACCCACCATCAGACTTTATTTTTTCCCCATCTTCTGTATGAAAGGCTTTATGTGGTTCAGTTCATTCTTTGGTATATAAAACATTAATAGCTCCTTCTGTTTATGATATTTCTCATAGTATCAAATAAATACACTGCTACAAAAAAAGTTCAGTTGTAATTTCATCAGCATTGTATATGAAAACCAGTGTCTATCATTCACTCTGCATTTCAAACAAATGGGAAATTCAGAATTGAACAACCTCTGGAACTATATTTGATCGGTGTCTTGGTTTCTTCAAGTATTTCTTTCTTGATGGAGCAATATGTTTGGAGATTTTTTTAAAGTTTGTTTTTCCCATAAGCAATCTCTTACATGCGTAAAAAAATAGTGATGGAACGGTGACGTACCTCAAAATTCCACATGACACAGATGAGCGCACCAAAGCAGGCTGTCACATTATACTTGAAGGTGCAGAAGAGGGAAACCAGCACAGCTCTTCCCTCCTGGATCAGCACAGGTATGCAAGTAATGCTTTCCTTGCGGGATGTGAAGGGAGCAGCCACCGATGCCTCTGCTGATGACAGGGAGATCCCAGCATCTGCTGCCTTTAAAGCCCCACAGTCATTGCAGCCATCACCACACATTGCTACTTGATGACTGAAATGAAAAAAAACAATCACTGTATTAAGTGTATTTATTGCATACACAACTATTTCATAGCATGATTGCAGCTCAAAGAAACGACATCATATGTTGTTATTTAAAAGTACAGTATCATATATTATTCTCCAAGTAAATGAATGTTATTTCTTTATGAACCACTATATACTTTTGTGCTCTTGATGCTCATAAACATAACTTATATATTTAGTCACTTCTTCATGTGTCCATGGATATTCACTAATATATATATCAATACACTTTTGGCATCTTGGTGTTAATGAATTATGGCATTATACATAATTATTACCCAAGGTCTTGCAGAGTTTCCACCACCGTGATCTTTTGGTCCGGCTTCATTCTGGCAAATATGCGGCCCTTGTGCAGCACTCGGTAAAACACGGTCTTGTCCTGGGCACTGGCGAGCAGGTCAAAGGTTTCTCCATCCGTGGCCATCGTGTAGTTGTCATTCCTCACGGGTATAAACTTCTGCTAAGGAGACAACACAAAAAATACTTTGTTGAAACCAAATATATCAATACAAATATTTAGGTTTTCATTATATTACAGAAAACTCAGTAGTAGTAGTAGTAGTAGTAGTAGTAGTAGTAGTAGTAGTAACCCACCACAAATACAGTATCAAAGTAAAGTCAACTCTTCAAAACTGGCTTAAGAAATTGGTTGAAAAAATTACTTTTACACTAGTATGTATTACACTACCTGACCACTGAATCCCCTGCTTGTGTCTGCATCATAGTAATAAACTTTGAGGTGCTGAGCTGCTTTGGCCGAGCTTGCCTCCATCACAGCCTTGACAATGATGATCTGGTGGCCGGGTGGCACAAGACCACTCTGCCTGGCTATACACATGGCCGTCTGCAGGTTGTCCCCTGAAGGAATATTTAATGCTGGTCTTTACTATTATATATACCTTACTGATACAATTATTTTACATTTTCAACTTTCCAGGCACTTTCATTGTGAGCAAGATGAACTTAACCCCTTGGATGTGGATTTCCTACAAGAAGTCATCACCAAGCTACAGGAATGAAACAACAAGTGGCTGCTACAATTCAGTGAAGAAAAATGTAGAGTCATGCACCTTGGGAGGAGGGGATATCCAGCACACCAATACCATGTACATGGGAAACACTCCACTATCCACCACAGAGGCAGAGAAATACCTGGGAGTATATGCTATCAGGCTACCAGTGAAAGCCAAATCCGTGCCAGTCACAGCAGAGGGGTTAAAGGTTTAGCAGCAGAGAACTCCACATCAAAATGCTACTCATGTCACTAAATGATGCTCATGGCTGTGAAGCACAGCATATAAAAACAAGAATCTAAAACAAGAATAGTGCTCCATAGCTCTTCAAACAGTATAAATCAGGGTTATATTAAAAGTAGAGAAAAATCTGGGGGCATACACTAAGTTGAGCATGGCCTCAGTGCTCATCTCCGTCCCGCTGGCCCTTGAGCTTGTGGTGGGTAAGAATCCTCTACCCAGGGATACAGGGCAAATATGACATCTGGGTTACCACAGTTTATCTTTCCCAGGATTCTCCATGTACCCAAAAGGGAGAGTGAACAATTGGGTAAGCTGGGTGCCAACTGCCCAGGGTGGGATCAAACCCAGACCAGCAGATTTGTTGCTGGGCATGCTAGTCATTGCACCACAAAGGTCAATAATTGTACAGCTAAGAGCACTGTCATTACCTAGTACCTGTAATCATGACTGAGGTGAGCTGTGCCTCATGGATGGTGGCCAGGACCGGGGCTGTCTCTGGCTTCAGCTTGTTCTGCAGCAGCACCAGGCCCAGAAACGTTGATGCCTTCTCCAGCTCCTCTCGAGGCATAATCTGGACCTGCCACCATGGAAGTTTTATGGGTTTATAGGGTTGACAGAATACAAATAGCTCAATACAACTTCAGCAAAGCAAATGTTTCCAGGAGCTACACACTGTATATAAACATGTCAGATTTTTTTTTTTTTGGGGGGGTTGGGGTGGGGTGGATATTTTAAGACCAAATTTAGAGGGTTCAACTCACCCCTTTGAAAGGTCAACTTTTAGATAAAAATTACATTTACATGGGCATTTCCAAAAGGCATCTCATTCTTAAATAACCATAGTAGATAGACAGATAACCTGTTCCAATGTGTGTCTATCCAGAGTATTGCTAGCCACAGCCAACACCCTCAGTCCTTGGCGCGTGTACCAGCCCACCGCCGCTTCCAGGAGACCAGGCACTGGAAAGTGGATGCAGATAGTCTCTTTTTCACTACTTGTAAAACGAAAATTCTTATGAAATGAAAAATGCTTAGTGGATGTAAAACAAATCCACCTTTATACCTATATCTATACATAAATACACTCAATACATTCAAGAAAGTAAAAAGTACAAAAAATACTGCAGAGTAATAAATTTGCAAAATGTTTGAAATTGGCTACTGGCATATCATCAACACATTCATTAATACATGAACTTCAAACAACACATCAACAAAGCAAGAGTTATAAAATGATTGTGACAGACCTGTTTCCTCTTTGCAGAGTGTTGCCACTCTTTCTGGAGCTCCCTTGATGAACACCTCCATGATGCTGCTCTTCCTGGCCTTGACCACCACCGTCATGCGTTGCTCCCGAGACTCAAACGGGAAGGTCTTGAGGATGGCCAACTCGTGCTCCTGAGGGTCTCCATCCCCTAATGCTTGTGGCTGGACCAGGACTGGGGCAACTGTCCCATAGTCTGGATTCACAACTGCCTCTGGTTCTTGCAGATTCTGTTCATGCCAAAATATTATGTAGGGAAATTCTATTTGAAAGCCTATAGAAATTATTAAAACTGTAAAAGTAGAAATGCCACTGCTTCTTCTAAATGTTTAACACAAAAGACCACATAGGAATGGAGATAAAAAATACCGAATATATTCTGAAAGATAGGAACCACACAAAGGTTAAATATATTCTAATAATGAGAAACAAGCAATTAACTTGGGCAGGTCATAACAATCACATATAGAGTAGATAACAGATGGACAACCAAAGTAACAGAGTAGCAACCCAGAAATTGTAGAAGTCAGGGCAGACAGAGGTGGAAAGATTAAATTAGTGCATTTGCCAGAGCAGGATGAGTACATTAGCATCAAGTAGGGAATAATGAAGGACGTTGGGGCAGCCTTTATCCTCCAAGGGACTAGTAAACAGTAATGGCTGAAGATGGTAATGATAATATATATTTTCAATTGTTGTCTTTGGTTAACTGTTTATATGTGCATACTCTCTAAAATAATAAAGATGAATCAAATAAAATCAAGACATTTTTCTAACCATCATTGATCTACCTTTTGGCAGCACTTTTTTCTGTATTCTTTAATAGGAGCAGCATGTTGTAAGCTTTTATTTTTGTTTTTTTACCCTTGGCATGACTCTTTTGCCATAAAAATAAATAAATACCAAGACCAAAGGAACTTTCATACCCAACCTAAACCAGCAAAGATTTTCACATCCAGCGGTGGGCCAGTGAGCTTGCCATCAATGAGGGCAAGGGAGTGGCAGGTGGCCAGGGCCTTGGTCAGTGGTTCACTAGGGGGTAGAGTTGTCAGATTTTCTTGTGGCTGGCTAAAGTCTCGCCCCGAAGCCTTCATCACCCCAGCCAGGGATAGGTCTTCCTCAGTCAGGGTCCCAGTCTATAGAGTAGGACATTTTTTGTTCTATGTGCATTGGTTGTTTCATATGCAGTCAATCTGTTATAGTATTCATGGGTATTTATGTAGGCTATACATATATATGAATAAAAAACATATATGGCCACAGGGCTGAGTTTAAGAGGGTTTAATAGGACTGTTACCTTAAGGCACCTAAACAAAAAAATAAACAGTGAATACATATGTTAGATACAGTATTTAATAGGTGATAAACCTATCACCTTTACAGATTTCTGAGTCTCAGGCCTCCACATCTCCAGGTTGTTCTAGCCATTATTGTAAAAGAGTAACATCACATTAAAACATGAGTAGCACAGACCTTGTCAAAGCACACCACATCCACGGAGCCTGAGAGGGAGATGTAATTGGAGGAGAGACAGAAGACCTGCTGCCGCTTAAGTCTTTGCTGTGCCATCACATTTATGGCGGTGATGGTGGCAGGCAGCACCGGTGGCACCACAAAGGTCACCAGATCCAGCGAGAAGAGGAGCGTGGTGGACCAGGAACTCTGTGTGACAACATAATGCCTCTACACACCCTCTGTGACGCTGACACCATGACAGAAATAGGAAAAGAGTAACTCTGTTCATAGTTCTATATGACTATATTGATTTCCTCACTGCCTTTGTTTTTCTTACTACTATATTATGTGGGGTCATCATTTCTGATCAAAGTTTCTTAACTTGCTTGGTCCTATAAGTCTGCTTCCATACAGCGTATTACTTCAAGATCCTCTTTGGTTCAATATCCCCTGCAACCTGATTTTGGTCTCTTCTCTTTTTACCTTCCCCTTCCATTTTCAGTGTCATCTTTGACTCCAAAGAAAAGCATTTTTCAATGATATCTTCCTTACCATGAATTGCCTGTTTATATGTTCTTTAAATGTTTATTTAATCTAAAGTCATCTACCAAAATACAGTATATAATATGGAGATTTTTTTTTGTAAGCATCATCCATATGCAACAATCATTTCTTGTAAGTTAATTTAAAACTGTTCTCATCTATTTATCTATGTGTCTATCTATCTATTTCTCTCTCTCTCTCTCTCTCTCTCTCTCTCTCTCTCTCTCTCTCTCTCTCTCTCTCTCTCTATATCTATATATATATATCTATATATATATATATAAATAGATATATATAGATATATATATATATATATATATAATAGTATTTATGACTGAAGAAAACTGTGTTCACAAGGACAGGTATAAATGGAAGTTTGAAATCAACACAGTAACTTTGAGAATGGAAAATCTTGAAGGTGACAAACCCCGAACATGATCCACTTGTAGATGCTCCAGCCCATGGCGGCAAACCCGAGGAGCAGGAAGACGGACAGCATCTTCATCAAGTCGCTGTAGAAGTGGAAGTCAGTGGGCTTCGGGAAGAGGATGGAGCGCACCAACTCTCCCCGCGCGGTGTAGAAGCCTTGTAGAGGTGAAGCGTGATTCAGTACATTGAAGCAAAGCAACACACACGTCAACTAAATATTATATTACCA
>NC_066529.1:5749865-5874865 GCF_024679095.1 Eriocheir sinensis | reverse complement strand
CGCCTCAGAGGCAAGAGTAGGTTCTACAACGTGAGTTTCAATCAAGTTCCTGACAATTATGAAGTGCCTCCAGCGGTAGCTATACATAGCAAATGAATCTGTGTGGACGGCGTGGGTCGCAAAACCTAGAGTGTACCTGTGCGTTAGTGGCCTGACCTTACTGTGTTGTTTAAGTGATATTTAAGTGATGACAGTTTGAACTATCAAATGGGTAGCATGTGTACTCATTTAAACAGTCAGGGAGAGAAATCACGAAATTATGGCTGGTATTACAAGACACGTTCGCTTCTCACATCAGGTATTTCTAAAGGTCAAAGGGGGGATCAATCAGGTTCCAATAAGTTTTGTTTTAGGCTCAGGGTACAGAAGAAGGGTCAAACTACCACCAGGGTCATAAAACTACCCCTGGAAATGCTCAAAACTCCTACGAAAGCCTCTTCAATTAAGCGTTCTTAGGAGGCGATATGTCTTTTAATACGACCCTATGTGTCTCCTCAATGAGTGAAAGTTGCAATATCATGATGAAACGCATTTTGAAGGACTACTGCAGGAATAGGGAGGCCTACGGAAGACGTGTCCTGACTCCCACTAAGGCCCCTGCTATTTTAGGCACTTGAAATATATCTCCTGTGATGTAAATAATAGCTTTCTTTTTCTTATTTTAATATCGTCCTTCGCATTATGAGGCAAACAAAGGCAAGCAATGAAACCGCACATGATTTGATAAGCATGATTGTTTTTTAAAGCAATTGTCCTTCAGGCAGGGTATACATGTATGTCTTGGCTTCTATTGTCCTGCCTCCCGTGACCTCGTGTTGTTGCGCCCTCTGTCCTTGGGTACGAGTCGTGGACCTTGTCTGTCGAGTGTGTACGAAATTGTTTTGCTTGTACCTTCAACACAGATATGGACCTTATCAGCTGTCCTTTCCCTTATTGGCCTTGTTGTACAAAATATTCTAAGGTTGCCAAGAGTGATTAAATATAATGTCTTTACAGGACAGGTGTTTTCTTTGCACTTAAAATGTATAAAAACTGGACGTCTCTGTCTTTTTTTATGTATACATCAGACCATAAAATTTTAGTAGTGAAAACAGCTCATTTAACCAGGACTAGATTACTGCTGGTAGAAAAAACGACTAGTTTCCACTTCCCATTTCTTGCTTAAGCTTCTCAAACCCACGTGGGAGGCAGGAAGAGCGACACGATACACCGACTAAAAAATTAAGTGGACTTGTTCGTGTTTACTTCATTGGTTTAATCACATATATCTGCCCGCCAGTCTAAATGT
The DNA here is from genome assembly GCF_024679095.1 of Eriocheir sinensis. NCBI lineage: Eukaryota > Metazoa > Arthropoda > Malacostraca > Decapoda > Varunidae > Eriocheir > Eriocheir sinensis. The sequence continues at coordinate 5,873,577 of NC_066529.1, read as the reverse complement.
CTATCTATCTTTTTATCTATCTGTGTATGTCTATCTGTATCTCTATCTATCTACGGTATCTATCTATCTACTTACATATATATATATATATATATACTATATATATACTACTACTACTATTACCACAACCACCACCACCACCACCACCAACAACAACAACAACAATGATAATAATAATAATAATAATAATAATAATAATAATAATAATAATAATAATAATAATAATAATAATAATAATAATAATAATAATAATAATAATAATAATAATAATAATAATAATAATAATAAAAGAAGAAAAAAATTAAAAAGAAAAAGAAAAAGAAGAAAAAATGAAAAAAGAAAAACGGAGGAAAAGAAAAAAGAAAAAGATGGAGGAGGAGGAGGAGGAGGAGGAGGAGAAGAAGAAGAAAAAAAAGAGGCGGAGGAGGAGGAGGAGGAGGAGAAGAAGAAAAAGAAGAGGCAGAGGAGGAGGAGGAGGAGGAAAAAGAGGAATAGGAGGAAGAGAGAAGTGAAGAAAAAGAAGAAGGAGAAAGATGAAGATGAGAATAGTGAAAAGGGAAGAGAAATTACATCACCACCAACACCATTACCACTACTACTACTACTACTACTACCACTACTACCACTACACACCACCTGCAGGATATATAGTACTCACGCTGGCCATCCCGCACCACCGCCACCTTGGACTGGGACGTCACGGTCTCTCGCAGGGCTCGACTTTGCTGCCGACGAAGAACAAGACACACAGATGTAAGTAATAAAGCATAAGGAGAGGAATCCACTAAAACAAAAATTGGACGTTCTTCATTTTAAGCGTCTGTTGTTCTCTTCGTTGGAGCAGAGAGAGAGAGAGAGAGAGAGAGAGAGAGAGAGAGAGAGAGAGAGAGAGAGAGAGAGAGAGAGAGAGAGAGAGAGAGAGAGAGAGAGAGAGTGTGTGTGTGTGTGAAGAAAATTAAAATAAAGAAAATCAGTGTTCAAGGCGTGGCTCCAGACCTCATTCTCTGCCAGTTGCTAAGTACAAATCTTCTAACCCTTAAGTCAGAAACCCATATTAGAGATGTGTTTGTATATTTTGCTGTTATGTCTTTTTCTTCGGTAACTGTACACATGCATGCTTTACTAAATAAGAATAAAATAATAACGACTCAAGTGGTCATCCAAGGGTTAACAGGGAGCGATTGAGTCTGTTAAACTATCAAACAAGGTAAGAATTAGCGAAAGAAAAATCCCTTTGGCTATTTGAAAAGGAGTGTGAAAACGAACGACCCTTTTGTGTTTTGATCTACCGTACAGAAGAAGGATATTGCTTAGTTATTTTTTATCTGGTATTTAGTATAGCATAATCACACTATGCAACTAACAGCACACACACACACACACACACACACACACACACACACACACACACACACACACACACACACACACACAATATAGAGGTTTGGAACAGATTAAGTGAAGAAATAGTATCAGCGAAGAGTGTGCAAAGTTTCAAGGAAAAGTTGGATAATTATAGATACGGAGACGGGACCACACGAGCGTAAGCCCAGGCCCTGTAAAATTACAACTAGGTAAATACAACTAGGTAAATACACACACACACACACACACACACACACACACACACACACACACACACACACACACATGGGGTACTACTTCAGAGAGCCACACCCACACGACACGAGAGATATTAAAAGAGCCACACCCATCATCATCTGGCCACACCATACATACAGAACACACTACAAAGGGGACATTCAGAGAGCCACACCCACCGTCCCAAAGCCACACCATGTAACAAACAGAACACACACGACAAGAGAGACATTAAGACGGTCAGACCCACCACCACCTGACCACACCATGCATGCAGACAGTACACACAAAAAGGGGGCATTCAAAGAGCCACACCCACCGTCCCAAAGCCACACCAGGGCAAGAGAGGCATCGTGAGAGCCACACCCACACTCCCACACCCACACTCCCACACCCACACTCCCACACCCACACAGACGCCCCAAACACCTCAAACACACACGGGAGGGAGAGGGGGTGGGGGGGGGGTTAAGACATATCGTGAGACACAGCCACCACGGATCAGCCACACCGTCCACCTACCCGGCGCGTCTCCCACACCATAAGGAAGATTGATATGAGGGAGAGGGCGACGATGCAGGCGGAGTAGATGAAGTACTCCTGCACGCACCACAGCACCACCGTGAACGCTTGGAAGATGTAAAACGGGTTAACGGCCTGCAGAAGAAAGCATTGGAGACTCATAAGTACATCAACAATGGAACTCAACCTTACCTATAACCCAGCCTATCCAAACGTAAGGCAACTAAACAAACCTAGCCACCGTAATCTTCGAAAATATGGAACGCTTTAATGGCCTGCAGAAAAAAAAAACATCGGACACCCATAAGCATTTTAACCCACAGTTCAACCTAACCTAACTCAACCTATCCAAACATAAAGCAACCAAACAAACTTAACTACCATAAAGGCTTAAGAAATCTAGATCGAGTTAAGCCCCGTTCACATTGTGCCGACTCTGGGCCACGACAACCCAGCGGCTTTTAGGACCCCTCCACACCGTGCCGAATCAGCACCCGGCGATCGTTTCTAGACATCTTTCCGACCATGTGCGACCCTTTCACATCAACATTTCACACCCAAGACCTCGTATACCCCGAGTCGCTGGGTTGTCGTGGCCCAGAGTCGGCACAGTGTGAACGGGGACGCCCATTACAGCACATGAACGATAGTATAACATGCAGGCGAAGATACACACAGGGCTACAGCGAGACTACAGGTGGGATGTCGCTCTCCAGGGGCAACTCTTAAAGAATCGGATATTTACCACCTGCCCTCCACACACAAAAATACGTATACACTTAACTGGTTTAAAACTTTCTGGAAAATTTGCAGTTAACTACCTACATGCTTGTTCAATTGCTTCACTCATCCACTGCCCTATTTTATTTTAAAGGTCTCAGGATGTTGAATCAGTTTTGAGCGCAAAGCAAAAGGAAACGAAACACTTGCACATGACCTACAGAATGTACTTTCTACTTCCTTTACGTCGTTTATTTATAGTTTATTGATGATTTCGTTTTGCCTTCCTTAATAAGTAGCGTGAGGTTATCTGGGCACTGCGATGGTAAAGGTCAAACTCACCCAATCATTCAGTTTTCGGCGTCCTCCTCCGCCAGTCTTAAGGGGAATAGCAGGTTGTGCGAATTTTTATTTCAGATTTGTTAATCCCTAGGATTTTATTAATAGCAGGCAAAAGCAGAGGGAAGAGTACGTCTACTGGGCACCACAAGGGTGACCAGAAGCACACACGGGCAAAGTAACACTGGCCTGCTGGACGAGGAGCTGCCACACGGACAGCACCTCGATCTTCATGAAGTTCTCGCCGAAGAGGTGGAGGCGGCGCGCGGCCTCATTCCCTGTAAATCCCGCCGCTCCGTTGTGGAAGGTGGAGAAGGTGGGGGTGTGCTCCGTCGTCCTGAGGGAGGTACAAGCAAGGTACATTATAATTCACTTGGATTCAAATAAACCTCCCCCATATAGATAGATAGATAGATAGATAGATAGATAGATATTTTTTTAAGGCTAACGAGGTTCAAAGCGGTAGCGCATTCTCCTATATTTTTTCTTAAGTACGGTTTATGTTTGCCGTACAAGTTGGCGGTGTTGTTCTGGGAGTTCCTTTAGTTCTCGATAGGACAGCGACACTCGTTCCATCTTCACGCTTCATTTCTGAAACGTCGCTGTCCTATGGAGAACTGAAACTCCCAGAACAACGAAAAATTGTACGGCAAACATAAACCGTACATAAATAAATAAATAAAGGAGAATGCGCTACAGCTTTCAACCTCGTTTTCCTTCAAGAAAATATCTTACCTGGCCACAGAATTATATATATATATATATATATATATATATATATATATATATATATATATATATATATATATATATATATATATATATATATATATAATCATTCACAATAACTGGGGGTGCGCCACATTTCCTAGTTCTTACGACGCATTTCCTACACGTCACACCTCCTACAACTTCAGCAGTTTTTACAGTAGTGACACACTTCCCACAAAGATACAGCATATCTCCTACGAAGGCGGTGGCTGAGTGGTTAGCGTGCCTACGCCGCGTCCGGGAGATCCAGGAGGGACGCGGGTACGAATCCTGGCCGTCATACAGCTGAGATTTTTCAGTCACCGCCGAGTGGCCTAAGACTACCCACATGCTGCCCTGAAGACCACCTATCAACCCGGGGGGCAGTATGAGCCAAAACACGATGGCACCACTATAAACATTCGAAAGCGCCACAACGGGTTGGCCTAACGGCGCAATAGGCCGCGACGTAAAAAAAAAAACTAAAATATATTGTCTTGATTCCTACAGGGATCCAGTCATATTTCCTACATCAAGAAAGGCAGCATGTCTCAATTCCTACAGGGTTCCAATCCCTGACTACGAATCTGATTTTGGTTTGGATCGCGGTCTGGGCAGTCGGCGTGCAGCCCACCCAGCTTTTCATCCTTCCTTTCGGGATGGTGGATTAATGGGTAGTCTACCTGGGTTAACCTGGGGAAGGTAAACTGTGGTAGCCCGGATGTCACACTGGCCATGTGTTGGGCGAAGGGTTCTCTCCCACCACGGGCACACTGGGTCAACGGGACGGAGATGAGCACCGCCGCCACACGAAGCAGTAACGTACACTCCTAACTTTGCCTTACCTTACGGAAGGCGGTGAGTTCGAGTCAAATTGTGTTTAACTCGACATTTGACCATGAGTCAAGTCTACATAGGGAGAAAAGTCGAGTTCACGTTCAGAAATGAGACGAGTCGAGTCAAGTTAAGGCTCCACTCAGCAAGAAAGGACAAGGAAGGACGACACTAACTTTTCCCCCAAATGAGGAAAGGTGTCATTTTTGGGCCTTGTATCTACATCACTACGGTCATCCTGGCCAGGGCAGGCTGCATAGCTACCCCTGTGGCAGCAGCAGATTTATAACCTTGCAACATGTCCTACCTGTCGTACTATCATCCATGATAGACTTGAGGTATTCATTTCAAAAGTTCCTTTAAAATGCATGTCCTCACGAAATCCAATTTCAATTGGTTTTACGGTTTCATTTTATGTATATTTTGTTAACTAGAAAAAAATACGAAATAATATTCTCCAGCATTTTGTACTCTTTTCTGCATTATAAAACCGTTTCCTCAGCAAAAACTTTGCATTCGTTTGCACTTCACTTTTGTACATTGCACGCTGCGGTGTGGTATATAGTACTGGATACTTGTTTTTTGTGTGGAAAATAAGACGGACCATGTGTAGCAAATGTGGCAGCAGCCTAATCCATTTTGCTGTTGTGTAGGAGGTATGACTGTGGCCCTGATAACTGTTATAATGTGAATCTTCCTGGTGACCGTGAAAACAAACATTATTCCCCTTATCAGGTTATAAACAGTGAACCCATTTATCGTTCTGTGACTTCATTCTAGACCAGAGATAAGAATGACGCAGAAATCATCTATTGATTTATCCGATTTATCCACTGTTTCCATCACCACCACAAAATAATGTATCACCACCATCACCACCACCACCACCACAGTCATCTCCGTGACTGGGCGCGGGACCGGCCACGTGGCGTACCGTAGTCTGACGAAGGTGCAGGCGGCGTCGTCCCACACGTACTTGAGCTTCCTGTTGATGAAGTGCATCTGCTCACCCTCCCGCACCACCTCCTCCTCCCACAGCTGGTCGTAGATGTCCTGCGGAGAAATAAGAGAGACGAATCGGTCCAACATTAATTCCAAAGAGTCTATCAGCCATATTCCAAACTCTTCTTTACTATATAAGACGTGTTAGTTATTACCAACTCACACACAAAAAACAGCTTCTAAACCGTTTGTCGCCTTCTTTGACTTCTACGTATAAACCTAATGTTTCAATGTCCTATTTTTCTACACATCTGCGTACGAGCCGGGGGGGGAGGGTAGCTGGGGGGGCTGTTCGTTAGCTGAATCCGACCACTGACTAGCATAATTTCAGGAGCAGCTGCTATGTACTGCATTAAAAGCATAGCCCATGCTCATTACTTAATTCAGTTTGATATTTTAGGCTTTCCGTAACACTTGCAAAATTGGTCAAATTTAGTAATCAACCTTCACCAATCAACCTTTACATACACACACACACACACACACACACACATATATATATATATATATATATATATATATATATATATATATATATATATATATATATATATATATATATATATATATATATATATATATTACGTCTTGGCCTATTGTGCCGGTAGGTTTCTTCCCGGTTGATCCTGATGGTCGGTCCAAGGCTTCTTCCCGGTGGGTCCTGATGGTCGGCCCAGCCCGTTCTGGCGCAGGCGAGTGTTTATAGTGGCGCCATCTTGCATTGGCTCATGCTGCCCTCCCGAAGCTCATCTTTAATCCTAGAATCTAGAGTCCGGGTTGATAGGTGGTCTTCTGGACAGCATATGGGTAATTTTAAGCCACTCGGCGGCGGCTGAAAAATCCCAGCTTGGTGGCACCGGTCGGGGATTGAACTTGCGTCCTCCTGAACGCGGGGCCGCCTTGCTATCTGTTCAGCCGATATATATATATATATATATATATATATATATATATATATATATATATATATATATATATATATATATATATATATATATATATATATATATATATATATATATATATATATATATATATATATATATATATATATATATATATATATATATATATATATATATATATATATATATATATATATATATATATATATATATATATATATATATATATTTACAGGCAAAATTAATATGTTTGATACAGCCAATTAAATTGATTCATAGGAACAAAGAACGCGGAACGGGTCTATCATAGCTGACTGATACAGCTGAAATTGATTTCAGGGAAATAGTGCAGGAAAGGAAAGCTCGTAACATAGGCGTGTAGCTATACCATGACATACATGGTGCAACACATATTTTCACATTATATATACACGAATCGTACCGTAAAGGGTTTTATCTATGGCCTATATCACACAATGGTAGCGTGCTGGGCCCACATTCACCACGTGATGGACAACGCGGGTTCGAATCCCCACGCTACCACCTCGGATTTTTCAGTCACCGCCGAGTGGCTTAAAACTACCCACATGCTGTCCTGAAGACCACCCATCAACCCGAACTCTAGAGGAAACCGTCCAAGTGAATCAAGAAGGAGTTCCGGGTGGCAGCATGAGACAAAAGAAGATGGTGCCATCATAAACACTTGCCTGCGCCATGACGGGCTGGGGCCAACAACCATCAAGGCCCCTCAAGAGAGCTTACCGGCGCTATAGGCGTGCACGCAAAAAAAAAAAAATAATAATAATAATAATAAATAAATAATAATAATAATTAAAAAAATAAATAAATAAACAGCTTCATGATAAGAGGCGCAACATTCATTCACTAAATTATGGCTTCTACTACACCGCAACGTTTCTTGGTACATGTATGCTGTTTTACATGCTATACATGTGAGTCATACCAGAAACTATATATTCAAATGTCACACATTGTCTTACTGATTGTATTTTGGCGCTACTAAAGTTTTTTTTACTAATATCATTAACACACACACACACACACACACACACACACACACACACACACAGCCCTCCTTACCCTGACAAGCAGTGTCTGTGCATCCTTTAGCGCGCAACGGCGGTGCGTGAGGGCGAGCTTGATGGAGGGCCGCCAGGTCAGCAGCAGCAGCAGCAGCCCGCCGGACAACACCGTCGCCGCCACCGTCAGTCCAAACTTCACTTTGTCGCTCGTGTACCCTGTCACCTCCTGATGAATTGATGGATGGATGGATTAATTGTTTGACTGACGAGTAACTGAACGACGACTGATTCACTGATGACTGATTGATTGGTTGACTGATTAGCTGACTGATTGATTGATTGTTTTATTGATACTTTTGATTGCTTGATTGAAAGACTGACTGACTGACTGAGACCTGATCGATTAACTGATCAACTGATTGATTCACATAACTGACGATTCATTTATTGATTGACTTTCTGACCGAGAAACTCATGATTAAATAATTGACTGTTTGACATTTTTATTGAGAAAAAATATGAATGAATGGCAAGTGAAGAAACGAAAGAACAGGGGCACTGATATACATCCGCAAAAGACAAAAATAAGAGTGAGGCAGCAAACACACAAGCTATAAGGAAGCCATTTATATACAAGTTAAAAAAAAAGAGAAACAAGAAATCTAAGGATGAGACAAGGCGAGATCAAAGAACATAGGAACTGACGCACAACTCTTAACAGACATAAAAATAAGGGAATAAAACAAATGATAATAAGTACACGAGAGAGAGAGAGAGAGAGAGAGAGAGAGAGAGAGAGAGAGAGAGAGAGAGAGAGAGAGAGAGCACAAGCTACAAGACAAGACGGAGACACTCACCAGCTCCTCCTTGGTGCCAATGTTTAGGCGGTGCCCCGTGGCCCTCGTCTCCCAGAACATAGTGAGAGGACAGCCCGCGGCACTGGTCTGCGAGGGATGACGAGAGATGTTGGCTACTCCACTCTTCCAGAGGAGAAGTGAGGGCTTGCAGGGTGGCATGATAAATTTAATCATGATACTACGTTAACTACAAAGATTATCTGCGCGTTCCTGCATCAGGGCAATTAATGAGTACCGGGGTGAGTGGATGAAGGTCACCATGAACCAACTCAATCCTTCATAGATCTCCAGAGAGTCACTCCGCCAAGTGCCAGCCGAGTGTGTATGTGTTCTTGCTTTGTATATATATGATCGCTGACTAACTGGACCCCCCCCCCCCCCACACACACATTCCACTCACAAACCTAAAATCATTTTGGAGCAGTTAGCAGGCTGGAAAAAAACAGTTTCGTTACAACACACACACACACACACACACACACACACACACACACACACACACACACACACACACACACACACACACACACACATTCCACTCTCAAACCAAAAATCATTTTGGAGCAGTTAGCAAACTGTAAAAATCAGTTTCGTTGCAACACACACACACACACACACACACACACACACACACACACACACACACACACACACACACAGAGGCTCACTTATTTCTTCCCATTCCTTTGACCCACCTGAAATGTTTTAAGCAGATAATAAGCTGATCACAGAACCCATCACACAGCCAAGGATGGGTCAGCCAACCACCCAGCCAACGGTACCAACCAGCCAGCCAGCCTTGCCTGTACGTACATAAGGAGTGTATTTGTTATTTTGATCCTTGCGAGGGAAACAGCTTATAAATAATATATATATATATATATATATATATATATATATTTATATATATATATATATATATATATATATATATATATATATATATATATATATATATATATATATATATATACACACACACACACACACACACACACACACACACACACACACACACACTGTTTTGGGGTGACGGCGGCAGACTAAAACGTTTCCTTTTTGTGCACTGTTTCTGATGCAACAATGAACAAATACAATAAAAAGTTTAGGAATGAGAGCAAGGAGCCGTTAACTCACTAAATGCATACGTTACAATCGATATATTTTTATCAAAGATTGAGTTATTACCTCAATATATCTCTAATTTAACCAGTTAGCCATCAGTATAAAAAAAGTTATGCAATTCTAAATTGAAATATTTTTTTATATCTTTACTAGTGACATAGGTAAATTTGCAGATGACACCAAAATATGACGCACTATAAGGACAGGGGAGGATGCTAGAGCACTGCAGGAGGATCTCAACAAACTGCCAGCTTGGTCAGAGAAATGGCAGATGAATTTTAGCATCACCAAGTGTAGCGTACTTAAGTGTAGGAACACGCAACCCATTACACGGGTATAGTTTAGACTCCACAGCAATAGGCAGGTCTGAGTGTGAAAGGGATTTGGGAGTGTTAGTGAACTCTGACCTAAAACTAAGGAAGCAATGTATTAGTGGGAGGAATAGGGCTAACAGGGTATTAGGCTTTATTAACAGGACGGTAACCAACAGGAGTGCAGAGGTCATCCTCAGACTCTATTTAGCATTAGTTAGGCCACACTTAGATTATGCTGTCCAGTTTTGGTGCCCACACTACAGAATGAACATCAACTTGCTAGAATCAGTTCAGAGGAGGATGACCAAGATGATTCAGAGGCTGAGGAACCTCCCATATAAAAATAGGCTGAAACATCTAAACTTACATTCACTAGAAAGACGAAGAGTGCGGGGAGATCTGATAGAAGTATTCAAATGGGTCAAGGGTTACAACAAAGGCGATATAAGTAAAGTACTGAGAATTAGCCAGCAGGATAGAACTCGCAGTAATAGATTTAAATTAGAAAAATATAGATTTAGGAGAGATATAGGCAAGCATTGGTTAAGTAATAGGGTGGTGGGGGAATGGAATAGACTCAGCAATCACATAGTTAGTGCAGGGACGATAGCTTGTTTTAAGAGTAGACTGGATAGCTACATGGACGAGGACGACAGGTGACAGTGAGATGTGGGTGCAGTAAGGTGGCAGGGTACTGGTGCGTGCATAGTACCGCCGGTATAACGAGGATCAAGCCTCTACCTGTAACCCCTGAAACTACACCTCACCCATCGTGAGTAGTGGGGGGGATTCTGGAGCTGCCCTGTGTAGGCCACCCGGCCTCTTGCAGTTTCCCTATGTTCTTCTATTCTTATATTCTTATATACTTACCTCTCGCTTCTTGGCTTCCCTTGAGCCCCCGACTTGAGCCCACCAGCTGATATCACCGCCTAAATCCAAAGATAAGATAACTGAATCACTCACACGGCCACAGAGGAAGTAAGGTGGCGGGCAAGGAAGGCTCCGGCACGACCCAACGACCTCCGCTTACGTTATTTCCCTTATTAATTGAACGACCCTTGATCTAGGCTCCTCCGCCTCCTTTCAACAGTTGATGTGTATGTACTCCACTTCTCGCATGAGACCCCATAATTCCACCTCTCATGCACGTCACATTTAAATCCGCTCTCTACGATCCACCTTTACTCCTTACAATTTTTTTTTTATATATATAAACTCCATCCATTTGGTCATCCTACTCTAAGCCTTTTCCCTTACCTCAGCCTCTCCTTTTATCTCTTATCTTTACTGGCATATAATCCCATAGTCCATTTCTCACGTATGAAGCCCAAAATATCTATCTTTACCTCTACTTACCTACCTACCTACACACACAGACACACACGTCACGCCTCCTTCCAGTACGTAGCTAAGTAAACAGGTAGGCAGAGAGGGTAGGCACGTAATTAGATAGGTGTGCAGGGCAGGTAAGTTAGGCTCAGCTCCCTCGTTCGTCTCACCACCTGGCGACGCTCATAACACAGCTCATCCGCCCCATTCATCCCCGGCTCACAGTCCGTCACTTTACTCACATCCTGCCACTCCTATCTCATCATTGACCCTCGATTTGCACTGTTCCCACACACACACACACACACACACCTCTCCCCCCACCCCCACCCCCCTCCACATACACACCGAAATTGACCTCTCTCTTGTCCACTCTTTCTTTTATGGGAGCAATGCTATTCGGCGTTTTTGTTTTGTTAATTTTTGTTCTAGAGTTACTTCCTTTACTGTAAAAACACAAATATGGCTGCAGTAAGTAAAGACAACCTTCCCGTCAAGCTCATGCGCCCGTCTGTGAACCCTAAGACTAGATAACGTCTACTTGAAGCTATTCCTCTTATCAGCAAGCTCAATCAAGAAGTTGCAACGTCATTACCATTATGAGGCAATGAAGGAAATGATCAAATGGTTCTTCATGCACGCAAGAATTTCTGTCCGCGTACAACAACAGCGTAAACCTTGGAATCGATTACTACATATTTTTTCAGGAGTTATACGTATGTCATTATCATTGTTATCATTATTATTATTATTATTAAACTCAGTGGCAGAGGTAGAGCTGACAGATAACAAACACTACACGTTACAGTCTGAAACTCTGGAAACACTTCAGGGGAAAAATAAAGGAAATAAAGTAGAAGATAATCAATTAAAAGAAAAAAAATAAGGCTTCACGCAGTACTATAAAAGAGTAGGTCATCGGAAGTGTTGAGCGGAATTAGCATTTAGATGATGAAGGAGGAGGAGGTTAGGTTAGGTAAGGTTAAGGAGAGAGAGAGAGAGAGAGAGAGAGAGAGAGAGAGAGAGAGAGAGAGAGAGAGAGAGAGAGAGAGAGAGAGAGAGAGAGAGAGAGAAAACACATCCAGCCCTATCTCCTACCGTCAGATCGAAGTGTTGACCATTGTGTGTCTGGAGTACGGCCTACACACACGCACACACACCTTCCCTTGCCAAGCACACGCCACCTGTCTATCCCTCTGGGGCACCAACTTGACTGGCCATGCTGAGCGGTGGTGGTGGGGGCGGTGGTCCCGAGGCATGCACCAATTGGGACTCACTACATCACCGCCCAGTCACAGATACTACCCCCTTATCTTCCCCTTTATCTCTCTCCTTAGCGCAGCCGGGAGAAAGACAGATCTACTTACACACACACACACACACACACACACATACACATACACACACACACACACACCTTTATACTTTCTTCCATGTCCTCTACGATGCAGTTTCTCACTATATTGCCTGGACATTGTTTTGATATTTATTCAGTTATCAAACTAATTTTTTTTTTATCAATCACAGTTGCTCATTCTTTCTTCCATGTTTTCTTTTTTTTATCGGTAAAGAAGTTGATCGACCAAGGATACAATAAAATATAAAAATCTGCAACTTGATGCTCCCGCCAACAAACTAAACTCAAAATACTGTCTGCAAATCGCTGCTTCAGCAATAAAACTGATGAGAAAAGACGCAAGAGGAGTAACAATTTAGCTTGGAGGGGGTCTTGATACTCCCCTACTGACAGCGTGCAAGTCGCAGGAAGGAATTTATACGGACGACGTCAAACGAAGATGGGAACGGGGTCAAACGTGCTCCGGGATATGTTTGCCCAAAAGGCTCTCGCCAGCAAACGCGAGTTGACATTTTTCATCGGCCAATCAGCGAGTAGTACCACAAACCACCACAATGCAGTTGAGTTCCCGTAAGAATGTTTTGAAGAATAAAATATAGAATATAATGATCTTTGAGACCCAGAAAGTTGGTGTTGTATAAAGAAATATCTATTTACTTGTCATTTCACATTAAAAACAACCTGAAAATGACATAAGGCAAGGGAAAGAAGGAAAGATGTTGCCTTCTCTGATGACATTTCGCATCTTTTTGACCGCGGAGTGGAGCGGAGTGTGTGAAACAATCTGTGCCAAAGCACCGTGCTGATCCGAGTCTTCGTTTGAAAGATATTTGCGAAAACGGTATGTCATGGGGTCTGATATGGATAGTACATAGTTTCCCAGTGAAAGGAATAAAAGGACTGGTTAACTTTTAAATACTGGTAAGCGAATACAGCTGACCGTAGTGAATGAGCGCCAAAGGGACGAATAATGGAAGACAAGGAAATGCTGGACGCAGAGGCTGAGATTAGAGAGAAAAAAAAAAAAAAAAAAAAAAACATGAAGGCGATTTGATTGTTGAACTATTGGACGACTGCTTAGCGAAATGACGGCTGCCTGTGGGCTGAATGGGGTGCGACGGGCAAGGACACGCTGCCAATCAAGGTGGAGGGAGTTATGGTTGACCTTGTCCTGCACGTGTGTGGCCGTGGTTGACCGCCGCACTAGGAATAAATGGTCAAATAATGAATGAATGTTTGCCACTCATAAATAATTTCAGTATATTCGAGCACTGACTGGTGTAGAAAATATTAATGTCTGCCACTCATGTGATTCGGTGTATTCGTCATACACAGTTCCTAACATATGAGTGCTACAGGGTCAAGGTATAAAAATGTCAAAAGAAACTATTATCATTGTTTGCCTCTCATAAATAGCACTGCTTAGGTACGTACACTCCATGATCATATTTTCCAAGAATAATGGCGGCACACTGACGAATCGTAGAGTATGAAATCGCAAAGAATGAACCATGGAAAAGACCTCGAAACAAAACTTTATATACCTTCAGTTTTTCTACTTTCCATCGGCATGAATTGGGGTTCATGTTGATATTCATGGTAACAATACAAAGATGGAATAAAAGAAATCAAAATGTGAAATGAGGATTTACAAATAATTATTTGTACACTTGTTGTAAAAGATGGTAACTGTGGCAAGTGCCATTCTTCCCATATAACCACCTCATGTCCCTATTTGGAAACCTTTGTAAAGTTAAACTGCCTCTGTAAAGGTTAACCCATAAGTGTCTCCCACCCCAACCTATCAGTGCCACATTTTTTTATAAATAAAAGTCAGTATGTACTTTTATTGTAGAATGGCTCTGTTTGTGATGGAATACTGCAATGCTCTTCGCAAACTATCTTAGCTAAAGCTGTTGAGTGTATACATATGCTGGCTGTTGCAATGGCACTCATCTTCGTCTTTTTAGCCCACGCACAAATGGTGGTAAGAAACCATTACCTCGGGACATAAAGCAAGTGTGAAATCAGGGTTACAAAAGTTTACTTCTCCCATTTTTCCTAAAATGCCCATATATGGACCAGTCCAAAAGGGAGGATATACAGCTAGGTGGGCTGTGCTGATTGCCCTGTCCAGTGCCAAATCTGAGCCCACAGATCAATAGCAGTATTATAACTGTGGGACCCCAAATCATTGCTTTCTTTCTAATAAACTTCACAGTCTCGATTTACGCGAGTTTGGTTTACGCGTTTTTTTAAATAACGCGGGGTCCAGAATCCAAATAAATGTTTAATTTACACGTTTTTCCCACTTATACGCGATATTTTATGGAGTGGCCACCATGTCTCACGCAAATGGACTCACACGGCGCCGCGGCTACACAGCTGAGCTCAGTTCTTCCCGCGCGCCACTTGAACAACAATACAGTACCCACGCTGCCACGCTACTCAACAATAAGAATGGGCAAGTACCGGTACCAGTACGGGTACTAACGGTACCAGCTATACGGTACGGTACCTGTACCAGACTGCTCGGTACCGGTACCAATACTAGCCAGTCGCTCATGGTGTCCCTCATTTCTTCCTCACACGAGTGAGGCTGAGACTGAGTGCCTGAGTGGATATTTCGGTGATATAGATACTCTCTCTCTCTCTCTCCACTGAATGAAGTGAATATTTATTTTTCGACAGAAACCTACCTCTTGTTTGATTTACATTGTTTTTGATTTATGCGACCTCTTCAATCACACAATACTCGCGTAAATCGAGAGTTACTTGCATATGAATGAAGAAAATAAAGACCTTGCTATAAGAGACAAAATGAGAAATAAAGTGCAAGTGATTAACAGAATGGCAGTTGAAGTGGTTCAAACTACACATTCTCTCACCTCATTGCCAAGCCCTAACACTGGGTGTTGTTTTACTCCCATGGATAATATCTCATCCTGTAAAAGTGTAAGGCAAACATTAGCTTTCAAGAAGAGAAGCAAACCTGATTCATTGATTCTGCATAAACATCTTTCCACTTCAAATTGTTATTCATCATATGAACTTTAGCATCTGCTTTTAATTTCAAACTTGCAAAAAAACATCACTATGACATATATAGCCATCAATGAATATTTGCTCCCACCAGAATATGAACTCTGAGAAAGTATTCTGTAATAAAACCTTTTTTTTTGTCATGCAGATGTATTGTGGTTTCCTTGCAACTATTTTTTTATATTTTTTATACAGATTCAACTCGGTATGGGGATGATCTCACTCTATGTGTCATAGTGTAGTGGACAATTTTTAAACAAGCAAAGGGAATATAACTTCAATGTAAATATTATAAATATATATTTAATGCTTCACAACGATTCCCTTCAAATAAATTCTAATAATACAGTGTATAAAACAACAAACCAAACAATGTAGTGATGAGTATGGGGGAGTGGAGAGGAGGTGGGTTTGAGTGATGCAGGGTGTCTAGAATATCAGGTGGTGCAGGACTAGGATAAGGGAGTCACACCAGGCGTCCATTATAGTGTGCCCTTGGATGATTTATGGTTAGCTGGGGCCACTGGACGAAGAAGTGGTCACTTATGGGATAAAGAATTCGGCCAGAGAGTGAGAGGGAGCGCACACGACAGAGGCTCTCCACAAACACCACCCGACTGGGAGTGACTCCAAGAACTCGCAGCATTACAGCCCCTGCACAAAGTGGCACACAGGTTCCTGGACCATTGGCCAGGATGAGGGCTGGACGGTGGCGGACCAGTATGACGAAGCTGACTACCAGGGCGTGTAAAGTGGTGAAGGCTGAGGTGACCCAGGACTGGCCAACTTCACGAGTACGTGGCACCACCTCCACCACAAACTGACCCTCTCCCTGGAAAGAAAACACAAACCAGTTTTACAATATACTGCACATGTAAATTGAAGCCATGAAGGAAAAAGGTAAGATATGATGAGCAGAAACAAATGATTATTATGATATAAATGCAAACCTAAATATTGTTTGAATAAAATTCAGTTCAGGAACTGATGTGGAGAAAGGAAAGAAGGCAATAATTGTGCCACATGATAGACATTTACATACATTAATATCAAGTTAATTATTAAAGTGTTTGCACAAGGCTGTAAGGAGACTACAAGTTTGCAGCACCACATCCACCATACACTTGCCCTTCTCCCTGGGACAGGAATGCTCAGGCTCGACATGAGACAGTGCATGTTGAGTGAAGTCAAGAAGTAAAAGTTGATAAGAAATTATGTGTAGGAACAAATGTGTGGAACAATATGTAATAGAGTAGAAAATTGTTGTTTCAGCAATATGAGATGAAATCAAACTATATAGATGAATAGAAATGACTAGGGTTGTAAAATTCCCATAAATTCTGAACTGGGAAACTTTACATGGGAATTTTGGGAATTTTCAGGATCTTTAAGAATTGAGAAAAATTTATATGTTTGCTTATGGCACCTTTGGGCTTTTTTTTTTTTTTTTGCTTTTTTTTATTTTTTTTTTTTAGGCTGAGGTTATTATTGCCTCCTTAGACTTCAGTTTTAGAGTCCCTTAGCCTGTTGGTGATGCAGGCAGGATTGTTTACGTAGCGGCTGTAGAGGCTCATGCCGCACTCCAGTTAACCTAACCTAACCTAACAAAACCCCAAACAGTTACTATAGGTCTTGACTCAGAAAATTCATATATGCTTCCTTAATAATGAGACTTTCTGTACAACAAAGTGAGGTCATTCTTTGTTGATTAATACCTTAAGTGCTGGCAATCATATGTTTGAAGATAGCCTAAACTTAACCTAACCTAACCAAACAAAACCCCAAACAGTTACTATAGGTCTTGACTCAGAAAATCCATATAAGCTTCCTTATTAATGAGACTCTATACAACAAAGTGAGGTCATTCTTTGTTGAATTATACCATAAGGTGCTGGCAAACATGTGTTTAAAGATACCCTAAACTTAACCTAACCTAACCTAACAAAACCTCAACAGTTACTACAGGTCTTGACTCAGAAAATTCATATATGCTTTCTTACTAATGAGACTTTCTACACAACAAATTGAGGTCATTCTTTGTTTATTTATACCATAAGGTTCTGGCTGTTATGTGTTTGAAGATACCCTAAACTTAACTTAACCTAACCTAACCTTACAAAACCCCAAAAAGTTACTTAAGGTCTTGCCTCAGAAAATTCATATATGTTTCCTTACTAATGAGATTTTTTATACTACAAAGTGAGGTCATTCTTTGTTGATTTATACCATAAGGTGTTAGCTATCATGTGTTTGAACATACCCTAAAATTAACCAAACCTAACCTTACAAAACCCCAAACAGTTATTATAGGTCTTGACTCAGAAAATTCTTATATGCTTCCTTATTAATGAGACTTTCTAAACAACAAAGTGAAGTCATTCTTTGTTGATTTATACCATTAGGTGCTGCCTATCATGTGATTGAAAATACCCTAAACTTAACCTAACCTAACCTAACAAAACCTCCAACATTACTACATATATGTCTTGACTCAGAAAATTCATATATGCTTCCTTACTAATGAGACTTTCTATACAACAAAGTGAGGCCATTCTTTGTTAATTTCTACTATAAGTTGCTGGCTATCATGTGTCTGAAGATACCCTAAACTTAACCTAACCTAAAAAAAACCCAAACAATTACTATATGTTTCGACTCAGAAAATTTACATATGCTTCCTTACTAATGAAACTTTCTATACAACAAAGTGAAGTTATATTTTGTTGATTGATACCATAAGTTGCTGGCTATCATGTGTTTGAAGAGACCCAAAATTTAACCAAACCTAACAAAATCACAAAAAGTTACCATGCATCTTGGCTCAGAAAAACTCATCTATGCTTCCTTACTGACTGAGCGAGGTCATTCTTTGTCATTTTGTGCCATAAGCTGTCGCCTATCATGTGTCTGAAGATGCCCTAAACTTAACCTAACAAAGCCACAAAAAGTTACCATATGACTTGACTAAGAAAATTCAACTTTTCTTCCTTACTAAATGAGACTTTCTGTATAACAAAGTGAAGGCTTTCTTTGTTAATTTATGCTATAGGTGTCTGGATATCATGTGTTTGAAAGTTCCTTAAATTTGACCCAACCTATTGGAAATACAATTTTTGTTGCTTAAAACTTTTTAATTAATAGTTATATTAATCAAAATTGGTTTGTTTATTAATACAAATACTTGTGTGAAAAATTTCAAAATCCTGAAAATTCCCAAACTTCCTGGGCCTTGAAAATTCCTGGAAACTTTCCCACCCTTTGCAACCCTACAAAGGACAATGATGAAATGATAATAAAACAAACACTGACAAACAGAAAAATACAAGAAAATAGAAAGCAATAATTGTACCACATGATGGACAAACATATATGGTAATATCTGGTTAATTATTGAAGTTTGATTTTTGTTGACCATAAACTTAAAAAATAATCAAACCTTAAAGTGCTCCTCAACTTGTAAGAGTTTTTTGTTGCTTATTTTGTCAGTGTCTGCCACCACATAGACTCTGGGGTTATATTTCTTAGGGTTGAGGGCGGCCACCATCTTGAGCATTTCCACAGTATGGCCGCCAGACCCAAGGACCACCAGTGTCTTTACCGTCTTGTGGTGAGACAGGATTAGTGGCAATCCCTGGTGGATGCTGTGCAGGACATAAATCAGACGGGCCACTGCTAACACTACAGCTGCCACCAGAATGAGTATCACTATTATATCCATCATGATCTGAATGGGAGGAAAAAAGTTCAGTTACACAAACCAAGAAAAAGAGTATGCACCACAACTATATTGTACATAATGGTAGGAGTGCATCAAGAACTTTTTATGACAATGATAATAAATGCATAGTTTGTGTCCATTACCATGTTTCTAATGACTTCATAAGATTCTCTTCTATCTAATTACTTAGTGCCATTTAAGATTTTGAGGGTTTCAAAGAGGAATCCTCTTTTCTACTTTCTTCTAAAGTGTGTTTGGTCAAGTCAGTGTAATCTGCCATCATGAGGTAAGTCTCTAACTGAGGTACTAGGCTGGTGACTTGCCAGTGTATTTTCTCCTAGGTCTCAATGTCTTTCTTCAGGGGTGGTGAACACACCTGTAGTGCATCCTAGGTGATGTCTAACAAAGGTTTTGTAGAGGATGAGTTATAGCGGTGAGTGATATATAGAAAAAGTAAGCGGGTTGGACCTCATCCCCATCCATCACACTTACACTCTCCACAATTCAGATTTAGAATCAGTTCACACACACAAGTACCTTGGTATCCATCTCTCAACTAACTTGAAATTCAACACCCACATAGACCATATCAGTGCCACAGCCAACAGAACACTGGGGTTCCTGAGGACACACCTGACATTAAACACATACTAGCTTATGACACACTTGTGAGACCAACACTGGAATACTGCTCCATGGTGTGGGATCTTTACACACACAGAAACATTGATAGGTTAGAACAAATCAATACCGATCAAACAACAGATAAACATGGACCCTCTTCACATACGCAGACAAGCATACAGACTTACACTTATGTAACACTCACATTGACATTGACCCACAAACATACCTACACAAGGCAAACAGTCAACGTACTCGTAACACACGCATCCATAAATACCAAACATATCGCACTAACACTGACGCATACAAGCACTCATACTTTCCACGCACCATACGTGACTGGAACAACCTCCCTCAACAGATTTTAGACTGCGGTACAATAGACTCATTCAGAAAACAAATACATACTCACTTGTCACCACAACACACCAACACTAACAATTACACTTGATTCACTTCCCTCCCCTGCACACTCGGCTCCCCCGTCCCCGCAACAGCCAACAAATATGCGTTATGCACCTGTACGGGAGCCCTGCGCTTTATTAATCCAGATCCAGATCTCACCTGTGTTCAGGAGCTGTATATACGACTGTCACCACTCCTTAGTTTATAAAATGGACTATGGCTCGTCTCCCACTTGACCCATGAACGTCACGATAGTTCTTTCTCTTCTTCAGTGTTTTAGGAGGTTATGACACTGGGCCGCGGGTTGCAGGCGGCTAAAATGACGTTTGCGGTGTGTCTGTTTGCTAGGTTTGTACGGCAGCGGCGCAATGATGATGATGATGATGATGATGATTGTTGTATCTTAAATTTTGTTTGATGAGTGTTTGTAGAGCAGCGTGGCACATTTCAGGAAGTTTTCTCCAGCGTGCGTCCATCCTCACTGTTTTGCAATAAACTTCCTTTCCAGCTTCCTAGTGATGTGAATATTTTATAGACAGCGCCCTATAATGGTCCCTGTTCAGCAAGCTTGGCAGCTCGACTCTTCTCGATATTTTCCATTTGTCTCCTGTCGAAAAATTACCCCTTGATCTCGGGTGAGACTGTCACTACATAAAAAAAAAAAAAAAATCAACCTCCTGAAATTAAACACAGCAGGCTATCAACTAGAGATTCTTCTGAACCTAAAATTAAGCCTGGGTGTTGCAACAACAAGCCTATGATAATTTACAAATAACTCTGCACTCCGGAAAACACTGCAGCTCTGGAGGCTCCTCCAACGTGTGCTTACAAGAATGGTGTCTAGCTCCCTTCCGGCATTACTAGAGTTAGTGCTATAAATATTCCGTTTTCTGTGAAGGAGCCCTTCCCATTACAACACAAAAATCAGTACTTGAACCCAAATTTATGTCCATATGGCTAATAAACCATAAATTTGAAGTTAGAACATTATAACAGATGGGTTACAAGTAATATGAGAGATAACATGGAAGGAAGAGGAAGTGGAAGAGGGGGGAGACTGAATGAACTAACGGCATCCTGAAAATAGCAGCATTTCTCGATATATTTAGTGTGTGATGATTAAAAAAACAACAATTATATTTAATGATGAGGAAATAGCAGGTGGTGATTGTGTAAAAGGAGTGTGACTGATGAAAGCGTCGATAAGGGAATAAAGGGATCCTTATAAAAAAAACAATTATTTCACGTTGGATATACCATTTGGGGAATTAAAAAAGCTACTCATATAATCGTCGTATTTCTATCTATTAAGAAAGTCGAGGGAGAGGGAGAAAAAGCAGGGAAGGAGGGGAAGAGGGAGGAGATCGAGGCTGCTGGTGGTGGTCGAGGCAAATGGAATAAAGGGATTCATATAAAAATCCAAACATTCTCTAGATTTACCATTTGAGGCTTAAAAAAAATAGCTACTCACATTTCTATCCATTAGGAAGGGCGAGGTAGAAGGAAGCGTCGAAAGCTGGGAGGCCATGCATATAAAAACAATTCCACTCTAGATTTACCATTTGAGGATAAAAATAGGCTACTCATATTTCTATCTATTGGGAAAGGCGAGGAAGAAGGAGATAAATGCACGGGATAAAGAACTGACAGAGGCATCCATATAAAAATCCAAACATTTCACTCTTCTAGATATACCATTTGAGGACTAAAAACAACCACTCATATTTCTAACTACCCGGAAAGGCTAGAAGGAGGGAGAGGAACACAGACAGGAGGGAGAGAGAGAGGGAGGGAGAGGGTGAGCCTGGGTGGAGGTGGACTGGTGGAGGAGGTGAGGCACAGAGTGGAGGTGGAGGAGGCGGTGATGGCGGCGGCGGTTCTGCGGTGGTGGTGGTGTTGGTGGTGCCCCCTCAGCATGACACCCACCACGCACACCAGACTTAATCGAGGCATCTGAAGGCGTGGCGAGGCGTGAGGCATGTGGGCGTGCGGAGGCGGGCTGGAGGTGGGCGTGGGCGTGGAGGTGGGCGTGCAGGACTCCATCTCGCGGGCTCTGGAGACCTGCCAGAACCTCAACCAGTTCATCGCGTCCCAGGCAGAGCACTTGGAGAGGCTGAGGTCCCAGTGTGCCACCTCCGCCCAGCTCACCCAGCAGGAGATCCGCACCCTTGAGGTATAGGACTTCCCCGTAGGACTCCCCCGTAGGACACCCCCTCCCCCTCCTCTCGTGTCCTTGTCCTTCTCCTTTTATCCATATTCCCATGTGGTTCTTGTTATTTTGTTCCTTTATTAGTCATTATTCCTTCCTTATCTGCACACTTGAGGTATAGGACTCGTAGGACCTCCCCCCCTTCCTCCCCTTCCCTCCCCCTCCCCTCTCCTCTCTCGTGTCCTTGTCCCTCTCCTTTTATCCTTATTTCCATGTGGTGGTTGTGTTGTTTTGTGCATTTGTTAGTTATTGTTTGCATATCTTTCCTATTTCCTTATTCCTCCTCTTCCTCTTATGTTCTTATGTTCTTATGTTCTCCTCCTCCCTCCCCCCCCCCCACACACTCCTCTCGTGTCCTTGTCCCTGTCCTCCTTTTTTCCTTGTGGTTGTGTTATTTTGTATATTTCTTCTTCTTTGCATATCTTTCCTATTTCTTTATTCCTCCTCTTCCTCCTCCTCCTCCTCCTCCCTTATCTCTCCATCCTCTCTCGTGTCCTTGTCCCTTTCCTCTTTTTTTCCTTATTTCCATGTGGTTGTTGTGTTATTTTGTACAGTTATGAGTCATTATTTGTCATCCTTTACAGCTTGCTTGCATGTCTTTCCTATTTCCATCTTCCTCCTCCTCCCTTTCTTATCTTCATCTAGGGATGCTATTTTGCATCTAGTTGTTGTGTTGTTTGTGTATCTCACCACTATTAGTCATTATTAGCCTTCCATTACAGCATCCATGCATAATCTTTCCTTCTTATCTCCGTCTAGGGACACTTTTGTATGTGATTATTGTGTTATTTGTGTGTTTTATCCCTGTTATATATCATAGTCATCATCATTAGCCTTCCATTACATCTTGTTTGCATATCTTTCCTATTTATTTGCTTAGCCCATGTTCCTGTCCTCCTTCCTCCTTATTTCCATCCAGGGACATTGTTTTTCATCTAATTGTTGTGTTATTAGTGTCTTTCATCCATGTATTAGCTATCATTAGTCATCCATTACTGCTTGCTTGCATATCTTTCCTATTTATTTGGTTGTAATCTGCCCATATCTATCCCTGTCCTGTTGCCTCTATTTTGGGATATCAGTTTGCATTGATTTCCTTTGTCCTGTGGGTTGTCCCCTGCATTAGTCATCCATAGCAGTTTGTATGCATTTGTTTCCTGCTTGCTGAGTCACTGGGTTGTCATCTGCCCCTGTTCTTGTCCTCTTGCCTTCTCCTTGCCTTAGGACACTGGATTTCATTGCCGTGTCATTTTCTCGGTACTGTTTGTTCATTTTTCAGTCTCACGCCTCAGCTTGCATTAATTTCTTTCTTGGTTACTGGGTTGGTCCTGCACAAGTGCCCCTGTTTTTGGTGCCTCCTCTTGTTGCAACTCCAGATTTACACCCATTTGAAAAGAGCAAAGCATTTCACCAATGAATCTGCATCTTTCCATGCTGTGTTTCCTTAAGCGGCTGATGTGTAAATAAGGATAGTCATCTCGCTTGAGGCAAATACTTACTTTGTGCCATACTTTATTTTTCTGATTGCAGTGCAGTAATTAATAGCTTCGGAAAACTAAAGAAACTTCAAACATTGATGTATAAAGTTTACGAGTGCAGTTTAGTTCATTGTATTTCGACAGCTGGGGGTTTGGTCAGGTAAGACGAAGTTAATTTAGTTTTGTTAGATCTATTAACTTTGTTTATGATAAATACATGTGATGCTTTTCGCCCAGCGGCATTGTTGTCAATGGTGGCAGAGGAGGCTATGTTCATCTCCATATTACCCCATTAAACTAACAAACCCACTTGAACTTAGCCTCTAAAATAGTAACCTATTGATACTAAGAATAGTATCCAAATGGCATTAAAGGAGGAACCTATTGCTGCTTAATTGTATAGTTCTTTAAGCCTCAGAACCTAGTAATTTGCCACCAAAATGATTATCGAAGTGATGATTAGCAGTTGATAATACATATAAAATAATTATTGTATACCACCTGAGTGAGGTAGGTAGTTCTGTCAAATGTATTTTGCCGAGTTTGATAATTCATATACGTCACTCCCTCTGGTGTTCATGTGCTTTGGTCTTTTGTATTCTTGACTTCAGATAAAGGGTAAAAGTAAAGTTGGGAGCATATGTTATTAGCTTTGCATGATTGTGGGACTCTTGAGCCTGTGTTGGGTGAGAACTCATCAATCTGGGACACAGAGTCATTGAAACATCTGAGTTACCACAGTTTCATTTCCCCAGGTTTCCCGAAAGGAAGGATAAACAACTAAGTGGGCTTTGCGCCGACAGCCCAGGTTGGGATTCAAACCCAGGCCCACAGATGTGTAGTTGGGCATGCTAACCACTGCATCACGGACACTTGAAAGAGATAAATATAAAAGTTAGATTTAACAGCGTGATGACGTGAATATATGAAGACTACAGTTTTATTACACATTTTTTTTTTATTGTGGGTTTGGTAAAAAAAGTGGTGTTGCAGCTTTCCCACTGACACTTTGCAAACACTGCTCCCCTCCACTTGTGAATTTTCATCCAAAATGAGTGTTCTGTGTATTTTTTATTGGATGATTTCAATATTCTGCTTTTCTTTTCCCTGTATTAATGTCTTCACCAGATTCTGTATCTTATCATGGTATTAGCAACCTTCATCACTGAATCTCTAGCTCAGCTGTCAGATTTTTTTTTTTCTGATTTGAAATATCATACTGCTTCTGGGATTTTACTTGCTGTCTTTTGAATTTTTAGAACGCACTTTGATTTTAATTAATTGGTTAGAGAGTTAAAAAAAATAAGCCTAAGAAGGAATATTAAAGCTAAAAAAATATTTAAATCTTGTTTCCAGTATATTCAGTACTATAGATTTTTTTAATATTATTTTATGAGCTTGGTATCATAAATGCATTTTAAGAAAAATGAGAAGGGGATTAAGGCACTCGTCAAGCTGTCAGGGAAATTGCTGCTGTGCTGAGCCACTGATTAGATACCAAAGTGGGTCAGGGAAGAAAAGTGTACAAGGCAAAACAGAGTGGAAAACCTCACCCATTTTAATAACACTGATTTTCTTTAATCCACAGTGAGATTAAAGATAACATTTTTTTAATTTTTCATTGATTTGTATACGTATTAGTCTTTGAGTGAGGGTGTAGCATTTTTAAAACTGCATATACCTTATGAGAATAACTGAATAATATCCTCTATGCGTACCATAACAGTATTTATTTTATGTTGTTATATTAGATCTCTTTAGGGTTCAAAACTAAGAATAAATTATTTTGTCAGTTATGAAAAAAAAATATAGCCGTAACACTACACAACCCTGCCCGTATGGGAGACAAGGTGATTGATGTTTTTGTGTTTTCACCATTATTAGTTTTATTTGTTTTTGCTCATATTTTGATTGGATAAGATAGAAGATGCCTTTGTGGAATTGATTATACACAGGTTATTCGTGAATGTATTGGGGAAAGTTAAAATTCCTACCAATCGTATGGCATCAGTTTAAACAAATGCTACAGGGGGGCGTGCCAGTGCTGCTGCCTTCTCACTCCTCAGCCCATGGTTATGCTAGACAATCACCAGTGTTGCTGTTATGTTAATTGTCCTCATTACATGTTTTCCATGTAGTTCAGCCACATAAAAAAATCATTAATAGAAAGGATACATAGTGTCCAAGAGAAGCAGAGAAGTATTGACACTAACAGAAAAAAATGATATAGGGCAACTTTAGGAGCAATATGAGCATAAAAGGTTTTTGCCACTTATGGGGATCAGGATCATAACCCTCAAGAAAAATATGGGAGTACTGTAATTTTAATGGTGACTAGAGTTTATCTATGTAGAAATGAATCACCTTCACTTAACGTGTCACAGTTAATTGAATCCTCTTTTCTGATGTGCAGGGAAAGCTAGTAAAGCTATTCAGCCAACAGCTGGTGATCAAAAGACGCTTGCCTGTGGGAGTGGTCCTGCCCTTGGAACTCCAGCTATACCCCTCCCTCAAGCAGTGGCTTCAGGTGGTTGGCCTCTGTAAGGACTCTATACATGTAAGTCATGTTACTAATTCTTGCAGTGTCAAGGATCATTGCAGTTACATTTACATTCACTTAGAATGGCTTGGTTATAGGAGTGAGAAGTGGACTCATCTTGAAATCAGTGTTGCATATAATGAGAAAAAAATAAACAAACGGACAGTGGGCAAGTAACTACTTCATTAACCTTAAATATGCATGACTATAATAAGGCATAGATAAATATACAGCCCAAGGTCTAGGGGTTAGGAATGCCTATCTCTGTCACATGGTGTGTCGTAAGAGGTATCTCAGGGATGCGTGGCCTCCCTATCACAGGAAGTTGAGGTTGGGAAGTGTCCGCCTCTACTGATTTGGTTAAAGCAACTTGAATTGGTCATAGTATAATATTTTTTTTTTGGTCATATATACAATCAACTGTGCCTCTCCATGATGGTGAATGAAAACTTAATTTGTCATTTACTACAGTGATAGTGTATTTTTTTCAGTATAACCACCATTTCATTATATATCTTTTGTATGCAGGGTTTATGTCAGAGAATTCCAACATTAGAAGGACTTCTAGAAAAACGAGAAAATGAGCTTCGAAATATTCTCAACGATTATGGAGCAGACCGGAGTGAGGCTCACAAGCTTGCTCGAGCCATGCACAACCTTAAGCGCTACACAGGCAAGTCAACAGTAATTTTTTTCCTTGGGGTGTAGGAGACTGTGATTATTGCCCAAGGGAAGTGTGCTGTTTGTTCCTCTAAATTATCTCCTTTGAAATTTGCATCAATGACTCCTTCAAGGGGAATATCAGGTTACTTCAGGAGCTAAATCTACTTTTGGTTATTGAAAGAGAGAGAGAGAGAGAGAGAGAGAGAGAGAGAGAGAGAGAGAGAGAGAGAGAGAGAGAGAGAGAGAGAGAGATTAGATATAGATAGATAGATAGATAGATAGATAGACAGATAGATAGATAGATAGCCAGATAGGTATGTGGATATAAATAGATAGATAGATAGGTATAGACATATAGATAGATAGATAGTACAGTAGGTATAGACATAGATAAATAGATAGTACAGTATTATAAAAAACCTTTCAACTTGGTGGAAATTGTAGCGGTGTTGAATGCAGTTTGACAATGGAGCTATTTGACCTTTGTTTCAACAGAGATCCAGATGCAAGGTCAGGGAGGGGAAAGGGGCAACTCAGATCTGCCCCTCTACTGGGACTCATGGGAACGCTCCTGTCCACCGTCCCCTCGGCTGAGCCACAGGGCCCAGCGGGAGGGACGGTCCTCTGTATCCTCCTCTGATGGTGATGGAGGGAGTGTGGCCAGCAGCAGCACCAGTGGAGGGGCTTGGAGTGGGGATGGGAGCAGGACAGGCGGCAGGGGTGCACCCATCAGCCAGCGCAGCAGTGATGACTCCTCCACCCCTTCCTCTCCTCCTCCAACCTACTGTTCTGTCGCTCCTTCAAGCCCAGGTGGTCCGTTTCATGCCATCTCCAACCTCGCCTTGTCAGGAAGTGGCTCACCATTCTTTGAGAAGCGATCCACACCTCCACCAACGCCCAATATTCCCAAAGGCAAATCCTCAGGTATAAATTTTGTTGTTTATTTTGAGTATTTATGTGTTGATCTTGTTTGGCTCCAAATTATTCTCCCAAGGAAGTGCCATTGCTTAAGGGTCTCAAAGTGTACTCCTTTTGCCCAGATGCATTGTGGACCATAGTTTTATTTTGCCAACTTCCCAGTAATTCTTACACTGACATGGTTTTCTGTATCATCATATGGTGCATTCATTTGGTACTATTATTTTGACTCAGGTGACAAGAAGTTTCCAACGACACCTCCTCCTGGCAAGAAATACCAGACCCTGCTGAACCCCACACTCCCGCTTGGCCGGTCCACCTCTCATGAGTCCCAGCTGGCCCCGCGTGCTGAGGGACATGACCACCAGTCCTCAACAGTCATCAGGTGAGTGAATCTTGCCTGCCCTCTGTGATGATAGATGTGCCTGTACAGTAGTCATTTGCTCCTTTTCGCCTCATGATTCACGCAAGCCGATGCTCGTCATAAGTATGTTTATGGTGTGTTGTGTGTTGATGGTTTGTAGTCCAAAGAGTGGTAAAGTTTTCTTTTGTAGTGTGTCTAATGATTAGTCACTAGGTGTAGAATGTTGTTGAACCTTTTAGTTATTCTGTGATGTGTAGATGCAATTAATAATGAAAATAAATCAGTTATTGCATGACCAGTAATCATTATCATCATTGTTTCCCTTTTCTTTTATTTAATTGGGGTTGGGACTTGAAAAAGAAAACAAACAAACATTCAATCAAGGGAGAAATGATTGCTCAGTATCCATTTCCATTTAATTCTGTGATTGTTCTATACATCAGCTCATCTTTTTAGGGTGTCACATCAGTTTCCCATGTATCACTTCTATTCATTATTTTTTCATCTTGTCCTTGTCATGGCAATGTAATTTCCTCATTATTTTTAATGCTTCCTACATTATTTAAATCTTTCACAGTCTGTGTAAGTTATTAGCCTTTTTATTTTATCCTGCTGTTCATATTGCTTTGCACTTGCTCCAACAGTGCTTCTTTACTTGTTCCTTACTGAACTCTTTGTACTGTTTCCTTAAATGCTCTTATCAGCTTAATCATGCATGTCATAATCATGTAATCAGATATAAATACCACCATTCCATTTTCATAGTTTTATGGTACTCACTCTTAATTAGTTATTTTTAAAGAGTGACTAGCTAGTTGAGTAGTTTTAGTGATAATTAGTGTAAATACTTCCATTTCATTTAAATAATATTATTACCTAACTTTCATTAAGTGTTTAAAAAGCTTGCAGAAGCTGCTGCAGAGTTCAGTACATTTAAAATTCATGTGCTTTCATAGATAGCTTGAGATAAACAGTTGTTCAGAATTTAATATCCTGGCAAAAAGTGGAAGATCTTTTAAAATGAAAAGAAGAAGAATGTTTTAAAATATTTTCCCATTTGTTAACTGTAAATGAAGTGCTGCTATAAAGAGGCAAAGATCATCACCCTACCAGTGGCCAACTTTCACCAAGTCTTTTTTACTTTGACTTTCCTGATGAGCCTACATGCTGGTCATTCATTGAATGTGTAATAGAATTCTGGTGAACCCACATTTAGATTATTTGTACCTGAAAGAAGTTGGCCTGGAAAATTGTACATGATGATAAAACCTTTTTGTGAATACATATTTTGTGGGTCTGTGATTGAAAGTGGAAGTCAGTATTGCAACATGCATGCTGTAAGGTGTATAAAGTGACCATCTTATGTCTTGTGAGTACTTAGTTTTAGTTATGTAGTAGCTGAAGGAACTTTGTAGGCAAATGGCTGTGCCTCAATCTTAGATTGTGTTTTGCCCTGTCTTTGTTATGGTGACTGATGTCGCCTCCTGCCTGCCTTGCTGTGTGCGACACCCCTGCTCTGCAACATGCCTGCTGCACCCATCTCTGCGATACAAACCCTCTTCATCTTGGATCCAATGTGATGTTCTTTCTTTATTTTGAATGGGTCCTTTCATGGTGCACCAACATATGTAAAACATTGATGGATTAATTTATTTTCTGTTTATTCAATATGCTTATGATATTTGACACAAATACATTGATTGGCTTTACCCACTAAAGTAATTTCTTGCTGAGACGAAAGTTGAACAATTTTTGGCTGGGTGGCAGCATGGAACATCTTGGAGCTCGACGAACACGGTTGCACTCTGAGTCTGAGACTTCAGGAGTAGTAGATGGCCAAGGCAAGCGAACAGACAGTGGGCGAAGCAGAACAGATGTGCGAGAGATGAGAACAGCACAAAATTCCCCTGCCCCTTCCACCCTTGCCAGTCCCATCAAATCCCCAAACTATACAGACCACACTGAAGAAGAGAACTACACAAGCAGTAGTAAGTATTGTTATACTAGACTTCTGTGTATCCACTTATGTAACTAAATTTACATATTATTGCTCTGTTCATATTTAATTCATAGTGCAGTTGTTATCTTGTTTACAAGTATTGCAAATGTTAATTGTTGATTTTTTTTTATTTAAAAATTGGAATTTTTGTTATTTCATAGAGATCAAAATTACAGCTTTGTTACAAGATTTTGGTGAAGGCTAATGATTATTCACTATCTACTTAGTACAACTAAAGACTTTGGAGAAGTACTAAGAGTGTAAACTATTAAAATTAGAAGAGCTTAAAAGAAATAAGGTTGACTTATGAAAGGAATTAGTTTAAGAACAAATTTAAAGTTTTAGGACTTGTTCAAATTTAAAGAAAACTTCATTACAGTAAATCTTGATTAAAATTGGTCAAAAGTATTGGTTGTCTTATATTGGTGTTAGATTACTATGAAACATACAGCAGAAATCAATATATGATTATCGTGTACTGGGGGAGGGTGTGTTCATATTATCTCCATATCTCCGACTCCCTGTTTTCTCACAGGAACTTCCCTCAAGGAGTAGCCATGGAAGAAGTGTCTACAACTTTCCCTGTTTTGGTTTCTTCTCTCAGCACACTCAATCTGTCACTTACCAACTTGCTTTCTCCAACATTTGTTTACTCTATTTATTCACTTTACTCCATAGTGTCTGAGATGTCCTACTTGTAGCTGAAGAGCAGATTAAACTGGAAAAAAGGGCCTCTCTGAAGTCACCATATACCTGTCTGAAATCGTTGCAGTGCATGGGGTGACTTCAGACATATTTTAGCTGCTATTGATTAAAGATTGTACATGCAAATATCACTTTCTTTTGGCAGATGTAATGGTGCAATAAGATATAATCATTCAATTAAGAAAAGTCTAGCACATTTTTTATATAAATCACAAAACCTTTGAAATTGTCTAAGTTATCTCGACTTCCAGTATGCAGGACATGGTATGTAGGTCAGAGAAACTGATGCAGGGGTTAGTCTCTGATGAAATGTGTTGGGTCTCAAGTTTTCTCTAACAGTGTTATCTGTTATTTTGCATTTCAGGTTCCCTCATTGTCCCCAAGTCTCCTCGCACCCCAACGCTGCCAGGATCCATGGTCCACAATGTTCAGCATCGCTTCAGTAAAACTCTCAAACCTGCAATCTGTGGATATTGTAACCATAAGTTCACCATACTCAGTGGTAAGACATGAAGCATAGTGTAATGCATGAAAAATAAGATTTTTTTATTATGTATTTATATTTTCTTAACTTTGGTTTTGTTACTTTAGATGTATTATTTATAGCCATTGATGACAAGATTACAGCTATATAGTACAGATTAAGACAAGGTTTTGCCCCCATTAGAAAAGTAATATAACATTCAGCACAGTTTTGTACTTACTCTTGCTTTGTTTTTAGGTTTGAAGTGTAAAGAGTGCAGCTTTAAATGTCATCGAGAATGCGAACCCAAAGTGCCACCTTCTTGTGGGTTACCTCCTGGATACCTGGAATTATTTACAGAAGTGAGTATTACCTTCATTTCCACATTTGTTGTAGGAGAAAACATGGTAACATGCAAAGTTGCGAACGTGGAGTAATTGAAACAGACATGCAGTGTTTTGGAGTGGTTGTAACAAAGTAATGAAGGTAAAGTTAGGGGGTACATGACAAAGCTGCATGTTGCCTCTGTGCTCATCTCTGTCACAGTGGCCCTTGACCCTGTGGCAGGCAGTAACTCTGTACCCTGGGACATGGGATCAGTGGGACATTTGGGTTACCACAGTTTACCTTGCCCAAGTTTTCCCATTTATCAACTAGCTGGAAAGGGAGGTTGATTAGATGGGTGGGTGTCACTCTGACTACTGATATTGAATATTTTTATCATGATTACTTCAAAGTCACTCCTTGTCAATTTTTCCTACCATCACTGAATTACAGCACCTCTGTGGAGCAGTGGTCAGTGGGCCTAGCTAGGAATCTATGAGACTGGGATCGAATTCTGGCTTTGCTGTGAAGTACTGTTTCGCCATATATCTTTAATTTTATCCTGATTATTGTGAAACATGCATCTAGCTCACAACATATTTGCAGACAATCATGAAGGTTAGCATGGATGGTGGAGTGAGGCCGCCAGGGCGGGGCGGAATCTCGCACTTCAATGATGTGTTTCCTGCATCCCTCCGAGGCAGCCCCATGTCCCACTCACATCCGTCCATCAACATACCATCCCTGCAGGTGAGGCTTCAAGTATTTTTTTTCTTCTTTATATACAGGAGACAAGTCAAGGAAAAGAATACATGCTGCTCCAACAAAGAGGTCAGAGAGATACCAAAAGAATGATCATTTAGTTGGATAGGTGTCATGATACTTCCCTCTTGAAAAAGTTCAATTCATAGAAAAGAGGAAATACAGAGCTGAGGAGGCTGTTCCAGAGTGTACTAATGAAAAGGATGAAAGAATGAAGATACTGCTATACTTCTGCATCATGAAATTGGTCTACTTGAGGATGAGCTGGAGCTTTAAAAAAGTTGTGGGTAGCGAGGCTGTGGAGCATTATGTATGTGAAAAGATGATGATGTATTCATGTTAGTTCAGAAGTCTTTAAGTTGTTGATCAATGAACTCCTCTGAAGACAGTTGTGTTGCAGGGCCCAGACTCCAGTTCGAACACCTCCAGTTGCAACTCCTCCACTCCTTCCAGCCCAGCTCCTCTGATCTCTGTCTCTCCAGCCCAACAACAAGCATTCCATTTTCCAGGTGAATGAATTTGGATACTTTATTAGTTTTTTGCTCAAACACTGTGGCAAGTAGGCTTTGAAAGCACCATGTGCAGATAACAAAGTGGAAGTGATGAAGTTAATGATGCACACTTCATTTTCTGGTTCTGATTCAGATAGTTCATAGTTTGTTGTCACAGTGTATGTATTAGGATAATTCATCAAGATTTACTTCATCTTTTGATACAAAAGTATTGGAATTGTTTGTTACTAAGCCATAGTAAAGAGATTAGCATTACATAAGTCCACATAACCTTCGTAGCCCTTATTTGTCAGCAACACGGATAGTTGGATGCTGTCACATGTTCATGCTTAATACATTATGAGCTTAATTTCACGCTGTCTTTCGTCGGATTTAACTGTGGTCCATTGATTTTTGGTGTGACGGGTGTTTGAGATACCATGCTAGAGGGTGTGTTAAGTAGGTAATATTTAGATGAACCTTGGCCAGTCAGTAGTAAATAGTATAGCATTAGTGCCATACATTTAGCATCATCAGGCTTGAGTCTGACAAATGTTTTCTTAGCTACCCGGGGATTCCACTTCCCAGGTAGGTGGACAGGTGGGTATCTCCCAGGTGTCATCCAGCACCTATTTGTTTTCTTCATCATATCTGTGGCTGCATGGTGACATTCAAGTTAGAATTACAGCAGAAGTCCTTTATTTAGATGAGCATGAAAATTAGGCTAGACCAGTTATAAGGTAAAATGCTTTCCCGATTAAAAATATAAATATTTTGTAGTGTACCAAGGCTATCATAGCTGGCAGGTTATCTTTTTTTACTTGAATGATGTATTTACTTTGATTTCCAAGTTTTCTGAGAAAGTTATGGAATCTTTAGTAGTCATAAATCAGAAATGTGGGTTCTTAAACAAAAATTTTCAGCATTGTTCATATTTTCTGAACTTGTGATCCACATTGTCATTGCTAAGTTGAATTTTATTTCTGTATGTTTGAAATTTGCAGGATATTTTAATACCTGCATGAAATCAGTAAATTGCTTGTATGTATTAGTTTTCAGCTTAGTATTTGAATTTTTATGCATACACTTATGTATGTTGAGTCTTGTCATAATGCACAATTTTATGATACTTATTGACATGATATTGATTAATATATAAACTACTTTTTTTTAACAATAATATTTTCATGGCAGATGTGAGTGAGGATCCCGGGGATATCCCACAGGAGATGAGACCCTTGGCACTTATCTCCAACAGGACACTCAGTAAGGCACCCTTATCAGCCTCCACACAGAGTGACATAATAGATACCCGGCAATCCCATGATTCAGACCGCACTGTGTCGCAAACTTCAGGGTGAGTCATCATGCCCACATTAATAGGCAGTCCTTGGATCAAAGCATTAATGTCTTTTGAATGTATTACCATAAGTCCCTCGATTCAATGGATAAGATACCTTGATTCATTGGATTTTGGACATTAGTTCAGTAGAATCACTAGAATGATTGCATATCACTGAAAGCCTGATTTCACTTACCTCTGCATCATATTCATAAGAAGGTGAGAAGACATTTGGGCTGCCAGGTTCACAGTAGAATGGACTTGTTTAAGAAGAAATAAACCATGGCAAACAATGGATTCTTATTTGTTACATTTTCATACAAAATTTTGTGAATTATTTTAAATAAATACATTACCTCAAAGACCTTTTAATATAGCAAATGAGAGGCATTAGTTTTCCAACTCCTTCACACTGAGGGACTGAATACAGTGTGGCCTCCACCAAAATTCAGCTTAAAATGACTCCCCATTGAGACATGGAGATGGGACCCTTGAAATTAGCTCATTTCCTGTACATCACAACTAGGTAAGGAAAATATGCAGTGACGATCTGTATATTAAATAATATAATTGAATTACACCAGGTCTGGCAGCACTGGGACTGATGACTCTGAGCGCACCATTGGTGTTCGTGTGGACTCTCAGGACTCCACGGTGTCCGACGGGGAAAACGCAGACTCACGCTGCACCAGACAGAACAGTGTGACCAGTGTCTCTCAGTGGGACATTCCCTATGATGAACTGGACCGTGGAGAGATCATAGGCAGAGGACGGTTTGGCATTGTCTACTCTGGCAATTGGCATGGACATGTAGCCATCAAGGAATTGCGAATGGACTACGTCAATGATGAAAAGACTCTTGAGGCCTTCAAGGCTGAAGTGAGTAGTAATGGCTTCATTGTCTTGCCTTGTTTAGACTATGCTTTGATGTTTTATTGTTATAACACATTGTTTTTCCAGCACAAAATTGTCTCCAGAGAAGATAGTGTTAAAGGTCTGCCTCTGAGGAAAAGTGTAGCTTGTAGGTCACTGAAACATTACTTTTTGCAGGTGAGCACATTCCGTAAAACACGCCATGAGAATTTGGTGTTGTTCATGGGGGCGTGCATGAAGCCCCCACGGCTGGCCATCGTCACCAGCCTGTGCAAGGGCCGGACGCTCTACACGCACATTCATGTACAGAAGGACAAGTTCAACATGTCCAAGACTATTATGATTGCCCAGCAAATCTCCCAGGTAACAACTCTTAATACATTGAAATAATGCTAAGGGAATTTCAGTACCCCTTTCCAATAGATTTTTCATAGAGCTTCTTCCATGGTGCCATCAACCTCATGTATGTTTTTTATGATACAAGGAATAAAGAGATCATTCCAGATGTAGAATTGCTGCATAAAACAATATTTCCAAGGAGAAATGTTTGTATAGAGTAGAAATGAATGGTTCAGCAATATATATGGATTTAGACTTAAGGAATGTATTTCTGTAAACCATTATTGTAGCTCAGTAACTATCAGTCATATGATGGAACTCTTCACTTTACAGGGAATGGGCTACCTTCACGCTCGTGGAATAGTTCATAAGGATCTCAAAAGTAAGAATATATTCCTGGAGAGTGGTAAAGTTGTCATCACAGACTTTGGATTGTTCAATGTGACCAGGCTTTGCCACGATACCAGGTAAGTAACAGGATATATTCTGAACATTTTATGTAATATCAAATCACTGAGATGCTACTAATGGAATGATTGGTGTAAGTTTTGAATTTTTTTTTTTATTATTAAATTGATTTATTGATTTTAGGCGAGGCAACTGGCTTAGCATTCCACCTGGCTGGCTTTGCTACCTTTCTCCTGAAGTCATGAGAAGCCTCCGGGTGGTACAGAGGCAGGACGACACTCTGCCCTTCACCACCTACTCTGATGTCTACTGTTTTGGGTAAGTTTTTGTAAAGAGCTTGAAATAATCATTATTGTAAGGGACACAGATTTGTCTGCAGCAGCTCATATGACTAATCAATTATTTTTTTCATCAACAACTTCTCTTTAATGTGATCTAATTCTTTTTAGATTAAAAGATGTGAGTTAAGGTCTCATTTATCCACAGGACGGTGTGGTATGAGCTACTGTGTGGAGAATGGCCACATAAAGGGCTGCCCCCAGAGGCCATCATCTGGCAAGTGGGTCGTGGCATGAAGCCTTCCCTGGCCAACCTGCAAGCTTCACGTGATGTTAAGGTACGTACAAGAACTTTGGGCCGACCATTTGAGTTTCTCTTTATGTACAAGGTTCATAACATAGTGCTCCTCTTCTGTCTGTTTCTGCTGGCTGTACAGTGTTCCTCTTCTGTCTGTTTCTGCTGGCTGTACAGTGCTCCTCTTCTGTCTGTTTCTGCTGGCTGTACAGTGCTCCTCTTCTATATCTGTTTCTGCTGGCTGTACAGTGCTCCTCTTCTGTCTGTTTCTGCTGGCTGTACAGTGCTCCTCTTCTGTCTGTTTCTGCTGGCTGTACAGTGCTCCTCTTCTGTCTGTTTCTGCTGGCTGTACAGTGGAGACCAAAGAAAAGAATACCCATTGGCACATCATCAGCATCATCATCATTTATTACTAATCCACTGCTAGACAAAGGCCTTTTCCAATGTTCTGCACTTGTCTGTCTGATGTTAGTGTACTCCGTGCTCTGGTATCTTCTCTAATTTCATCTCTTCACCAGGTTCATTTGCCCTAATGTCATGTCTCCTAATTGCCACTGTTACTATGAATGTTCATCTGCTATTAGTTCTATTCATGATATGACCACCTCAAGTACAGTTCTCATTTTTAATTGTCATTGGGATATTTTTAATCTTTGTCTGTTTCCTAATCCATGAAAAACACTTCCTTTTTTCCATGTTATATCCAACATTATTTTCTTCATGCTTTGTGTGCTTCAGAGATTTTTCTCTATATCTTTTGTGAGGTGGCAATTCAGAAGTAAACAAGTTCTTTCTCTCAACTGTGGAGTACACGAAAGTGAGTCGGAGTGGCTGTCATTGCATGTGGAAGTGAGGGAAGAAGTGACATGGTGTCCATGATTGCTGACAACATCGGAAAGAACAATGTCATGTGTTATGGAATTCATATAATTCATTGCTATTATTCTAAAAAGTAACACATTTTTAGCACTATATAGCCTTATTTAATGTATACAGAATATTTAATACACAATTTCAAATAGTAAATAGGTGACGTATGAGACAGTGTGATGCATTGGGGATGATGCAGCAACACTCTGGAGCAGGCCTTACCCAAACAGACTTTATATTTGTGTCTGACTATAACAGATTTTGAACGGAATCATTGTTATGAAAGCTCACATTAGTTACACAAGGATATAAGGAGACTACAAGCTGCCAGATGGCCTATGCATGTCAGCTCCTGGAGATGGTTTATTTATCAAATTCCCTTCCCATCCATATACATCAAACCTCCATGTAAAGCTTTCAGTTGTGTTTGCCTCAACTGCATACCTGCTCAGTTTTCTCCACTCCTGTTTGTGAACATGTTTTTTTCCTTTTTGAACTATAATGTATCCAACTTATTCCTGTTAATGTGTGTTCTCATCAGCTTTTAATAAGTAGTTAATCTTATTTGTCCTTGTTAATCTCCTTACTCCATTTAAAAACCTCAGTTAAATCCCCACACAGTCCATCTCTCCAAAAATTGTAGATGAAATTTTTTAGCCCTCTGTTCAGAGATTCCTAAGTCCTTATATCACTTTAGTCATTGTTCTATGTATTGCCTCTAGGGAACAATATATCCTTTCTGTTATAGGGACACCAAAACTGAACAGCATAATCCAGGTGAGGCCTAACCAGAGCCAAATACAATTTAAGGCTAACTTATGAGCTCAGATTGCTTATGTTTCTTGAAATAGCACCCAAGATTATTTGTGGGGTTTCTGGTGATAATATAGTGATTTCTGGGTCAATGGTCAGAGCTCACATGCACATCCAAATCCCTTTCACAGCTGGGGGGGTCAAGAACTGTGTTATTTAATGTGTAATTACTTTGGGGATTATTTCTTCTCACATTTAGAACATTGCATTTGTTGATGTTGAACTGCATCATACACTTGTTGGTCCACTCATACAGACCATTTAGTTCCTCCTGATGTAACTCAACGTCATTGTCTTAACTGATTTGTCTTCCTTTTTCTGTGTCACCATCAAACTTACTCATGTCACTGGTTAATTAAGTCAGTATGTTTTCATGTCAGTATGGTCAGTTTCATTTAATGAAGTCAGCAATTTTTTTCATAGAACACAACCCAGAACTTTTTCCAATGACATTTCATACATGTAAATAATGATTTACTAAAGAATGCAATTTTGCTTTTGGTTATAGGATATCTTGATGGCCTGTTGGAGCTATCGGCCAGTTGAGCGCCCTGAGTTTTCTCAGATGCAGAACAACTTGAACAAGCTTCCTAAGAAGAGACTCCACCGCTCACCCTCACACCCAATTCACCTTTCAAGATCAGCAGAGAGTGTCTTCTGAGTTGAGGAAGGAGAGCACCTTCAAAAGGGTGAAATACTCATTACTGACTTGAATTTTTTATTGTAATTTATTTTAGGTTTATGTGGGAGTGACCACTGTTTAATATATGCCCATCATGGTTGTGG
Source organism: Eriocheir sinensis (assembly GCF_024679095.1). Classification (NCBI taxonomy): domain Eukaryota; kingdom Metazoa; phylum Arthropoda; class Malacostraca; order Decapoda; family Varunidae; genus Eriocheir; species Eriocheir sinensis. The sequence continues at coordinate 5,834,167 of NC_066529.1, read as the reverse complement.
TATGGTGAAAACATGCATACCCTCTTGTTATTAGAACCTGTTCAAAAATGTCTTAGTTATACATCAGAGATATCAGATAACAGGTATTACTAGGGAATGAGAATAGATGTGTATTTTTTATATTGAAGGAAAAAAAGGCTTGCCATCTAGCAAAGTGATTTTTTTTTTTTTTTTTTTTTTTTTTTTACCTTGAAATGTACAAAGAAATCATAAGCTTGGTTTTGAAAATGCAATAATAACAAAAGCTCCCATGGCAAGATGTGAAGTAAAGGTTATTTTTACTTTTTTGTGTGCCATAACTGGAGAATATTTTGAAAATTAGTTAAAGTATTCATGTCATCTACTCTGAAGTCATTTTATGATGGATTTTTTTCTTAAATGGGCACACAGAAGCTCAGAGACAGAGGAACTAGATCACTAGGTCAGTGCAAACTTCTACTGGTGTTACTAACCTTTGCACATTATACTGACTTAGCATGTCTTATAGTCTGCATAACTCATACCAGCATAAAGCAACAACTGTACTAGTGAAGACAAATCCAACAGTTTCTAGTCAGCCCATGTACACTAGGGAGTTTCCTGCCGTAGATAAAAGGTATATTAGGTATACATATACTACTATTACATCTTGTGAAAACAAATTGTGAACCTAAGAAGAGCTTCTCTGAGGTTATTTATAATATGTGTTGTGAAGTACAGTAGACAGTAGTCAGACTGAGAGAAACCTCATGTGAAGTGTTAGATGGAGAAGAAAGATTAGGAAGGTTTCTGAGAGTACATAGTGATGAAAACTGAATCTCTGCGACTCGATTACTGGTACCCCAGTATTCAAGACATCACAGATTTCTTGTGAAACGTGTCAACTCACAGTAGCTAGTCATCATATATGCTAACCCTGTATGTTTAAATTATGAAGTCAGTTACAACTTGCAAAGGATCTTTTAGAAAAGGATGATTCACATCAGACTAAAATGGGGTACCACAAATTTGCTGTCAGCAGAGGCAACAAGAGGCTAGTCAGACAAGTTACTGATAAAGGTTAAGGAAGTTTGTTTGAGGCCATAAATCAAGCAGCTTTTGTAGAAGCTCACTATCATATGACTTCTTACTGCTGGTGAATATCTCCTACAAGACATCACTCAGTTGGCCTGCTAACAGGTGTTGGGGGCAGCAGTCGTGCCTCCATTGCCTGATTTCTTGGTCACATGTGAGCTCTATTGGCAAGTGAGTTTCAGAATCTTAATTGAGTTGACTGGCAGTTTTGCTCTTCATCCAAACTTCTATTATCACAATATAAAGGAAATTACATGTCATTTGAATTTAATGTAAATGCACAGCACTCTTAAGCAATTTCTGATGCTGTCTTAATTCTTTGTGTTCTATTTCACCACCTCTTAGTGGAAATCCTTATAAAAGTGGTGAAGTTTTGATTAAACTCTTGATAACCATCACAGTAAATTAGCCTCTCTAGGACACTGGAATCTTCATTGCACTCCTTGAAAGTCCAGTTCATATACAACATTGTCCTCGTAAAAATTTGACAGCAGCCTAATCTTGGTGATTTCATCTTTGTTTTTCTTGTTTAGGCATCAGTTTTATTTTCAAATACATAGAACCTAAGTTAGCATGAACAGTTGAGTTTTCACTAAAAAGTTGGAGCTGCCAAGTTTTGTCTGTGCATTGTGTACTCTTGGTCTAAATGTTTTCATTGGCATTACACACTTGCTGCTTGGTGGAAACTGATGAACAGTGTTCTTTCATGGTAGGTACTTATTTAGAAGCTGTTCTGAAGAATTCACTTCACTTTGATTTCATGATGTCCAAAAAATTAATGTTCACTCTTATATTTCGGCTGCACATTTTTCCTCCCTCTCCCATGCTTCCACACCTCTAGATTTACTTTGCCCATTGGTAACTGAAGTCTCACCTAGTGCTTGTTTCCCTCATAGTACATGCCAGTTTTCTTATGTCTCCGTCTTTGTACGTAGTATGAACATCTCTAGTCCCATAACCACAGCCAAGGACCTCCCTTCCCATCTGACTCCCTCTCCTGTGTGTAGGTGACCGTGTGTCATCCTTGTGGCCTCTGTCACTGTTTGTGGTCACAGTCTAAAGGATCATCTTAACCAAACCTAACAGTGTAACAGCAAGCCAGAAATACTATTACTTACACATCTTCTGGATTTACATTTCACAACCGTTGGTTCCTTATCTTGGACAATCTCCCTCATACTACAATTTTTTTTCTTGTATTAGCATATTGTATTACTAAGACTGGTTCATCCCTATTTCTACAGTATTCCCATGTTTCTCTCAGAATTTTGGATCTTACACATTTGCTTTTTTTTTTTTTATATAATAATAATAGGACAATTTTTGCAGATATCTTGACCTTGATTTAGGTGCCAGTGTTTAATTTTTATCTCTTTATTTTCATAAAAAAAAGTACAGAGGACTTCTGGACTCTGATCACAAAACCTGAACTGACACATTTGTCATTTCTTTGGAACTGATCACAATTGTCTGATGTAATTGCTTAGTTACCTTGGACATTAAAACGTTTTACCTGTTTCATTGCATTTACTTGTTTATATATTCATGAGAACATTTGATTCCAAAGGGTCCAGAATATGAACGTCCTTTATTTCCTATATCATAACTACTTATGTGTTGTCCCTTCAAGTCCTTGACCGAGACACGGGTTCCGCAGTAGGTAGTGACATCGCTGCTCTGTGTTCTACATGCCTAGCTTTTTCCTATAGTCGGTGTTTATGTATGTGTGGAATCTGTCTATGGCTTTTTCCCTTCATTGATGAGGGTGTGAGAATAGCAAATTTTCACACCTGAGTCTGGGTTTAAAGTTGAAGACTCTGGATACATGACTAGTTTTGTCTTGCAGCCAGATGTCCGGAACTCTACCAGCCGTGCACTGTAACTGTTCGTGCGTGACTTGTCCCACTGTGTAGATTTTAACAATTCGAGGGCAGTTCTTCCCAGATTGCTGAACCTCACAGGAACTTGGCATCAAATTTCCTCACTTTTTTGAAGCTCGATGGGTCCTTGTGAGTAATCTCCCCCAAAGGTCTCACAAGGACCCACTGACAGCTGGCCTGGAAGTCAAGGCAGACCCACAGTAATCCCCCTACTGTGCTTGGCCTTGCCTCCTGGGCTGTTCACAAATACTCATCACTTTTGTGTGTGTGTGGTGAATAAAATCTTGTTGGGTATGCAAGGTGATATGCATTACTTCTTTTAAGATAAACATGTGTTCAGTCAAATTTGTTACTATTCAGGAGATGTGCAGGAATCACAATAAAAAGGTATAACTATTTTTTGTCAACACTTATGCAAAACTTTTTTATTGTCAAGAGAGATGACTGTACTTTTTTAGTGATGTAATTTGGTATGTACTTACTGACTACATTAGTGATGGTATTGCATGCCTGTCATTCAGATAATGGATGTATGATAGTAGATATATACGTAATTTTATTTTAATAACAATGTATCACTTCATTCTACTTCCTGTCTGTTGCCAAATCACTGTGGGTAGCTTGGCCTGCCTCAGCCTGGCAGCCTTGTGTGCCGGGGGTGAAGCAGGGCAGCAGCCATGCGTGGCCCCCCTGACAGCCTCCCCCCTCTCAGGGGCGCCCCTCATCCCCCTGCTGGTCCAGGCATCACGTCTTGGAGGCCTGCCTATACCCTCATCTTGACTTTGATTTTTGTTATCAATGGTTTTGAAAATGTATCTTTAGATTTATATTTCATTAATATTATGTATAATACTTAATTTATTTGTACATAATGATGTGTCAACCAAATATAGTTTGTATATATATTATGCATTAATACTTAAGTCTTTTTATCATAAAATCTGAATATATATAAATATCCTAAACTTGGTCTTTATGTCGGTAAAAATCAGCAGAAAATAAACAGACCAATTATTTATAGTGGCATACAATGCCTTTTGTCTTTAGATGGATGACCTCATCGCTCCACAAGAACAGCAACAATAACTAAAATAATAAAATTATAAGAACTCTGAAAATCTTTGGGAACTTTATCTAGATGAGGAAATAGCTAAATACAAGTCATAGTGTGAGAATGCATGCAAGTACATTTTTCCTGTACTCTTTACAAATAGCCCCATGTGCATTTTTTTTTTTTTTTCCCTTAGCCTAGTGTGACAGGCTTCCCTGGATCCTGATGGTCATGCAACAGGAAGAAAGGTGAGAGCCTGAAGTAGGCCCAATCTCTGGCATGTTGTATTGGCATTTTAATCCTAATAGGTGGTCTTCTGGACAGCATGTGGGTTCCTCCTGAACGCGGGGCCGTCTTGCTATCCATTCAGCCACCGCCTACCCATGTGCATGGGTATTCTGTGTTCCCTTAGTAGTGTGACAGGCACCTGGAAGCTCAAAGTCATGCAACAGGAAGAAAGGTGAGAGAAAGAAGTAGGCAATCTCTGGGGACCCCCATGTTGTATTGGGACTAAAGAGACGGATTCAGGACTTGGGAGTCATGCAGGTTAAGCAAACATGAGGGAGAGTGGAGTAATGGGGACAATCATGTGGGTCATCACGGCAAGCACTGGTGTTTCCTTGAATGTTTATCTTTACAAAAACCTTATGCATGGCTAGGAATGAGAAGTAGGCTTTTCTGGCCACATGGTAAATTGGGGGTTGATAGTCATTATAGATTGTCATTCGGTCCCTCATAATATCTAGGTAATATATCAAAGGAGATCCCAACAGGAGTGTGTGTGTGTGTGTGTTTGCAGTGTGCACTACGACTGTTTTTGCCGTAAACGTGGCAGAGTAATGGCCCAGCAAAAATAAATGCGTACACAAATGCTAGTTATCTAAAGATTAACAGAAGTTAAATGAAATTATGTATTTGCCGAATGCGAGTCGGCAGGTGGAAAAAAATATTGTAGTTGAGTTTGGGGTAATGTCTGTAGGTGAGCGTGGCATTGGTGCTTCTTTCCGCCCCAATGTCTCGGGCCTGTGGTAACTAACTACTGCCGGGGAGCATACGTCAGAAGGCGCGTCGCTTTACTCGCCCGCCTACTCCACCCCAGACGGTCAACCCATCCCAACAACATACGGGATACTACAGTTTACCTTTCCCAGATACCCTTTTATCGAGCAGTCCAAAGAGGAGGATGACAAGAGTGAGCTGCACGCCTACTGTCCTGCCCGGGATTCGAACCCAGGCCCGCGGATCCGTAGCTCGGCGTGCTAACCACTACACAACGGTGCATAAAAGTTATATTTTAATAAATGAATGGGTCTGGAATATCGTTATGAGGTCAATTGACAAGGCAGCAGAGCGTGCGGTCACCGCGGGGAGCCGAGCGAGTTGAGGCGGCGGCTGCGGCGCGGTGAGGATGCGATGCGGCAGTGAGCGCTGCGGCGTTGTTGTGTGAGGGTGGAGAAGCGTCGCTCGAGTCATCGTCTCTTCCTCACTCCCCCTCCTCTCCCCCGTCCTCACTCCGCTGGATCCTTCTCAGTGCTCAGTCATCTCCGGCGATCCAGACAACAAGAAACAGGAAGATAGAAAAAGTCACCCCACGGAGACAGTTAATTGGTGGCAGTCATCACTGCCCCCCCCCCCCCCGTGACCAATGTGAGGACCAAGGTGAGGACCAGCGCGTGCCAGGACGGGCGAGCGAGGCGGGACGGTCCAGAAGAGGCTCCAGGCGCTTCGGAGTCTCCTGCGGCACGAGGCAGCCACACGGGCCTGCCGCCGCCGCGTTCGTTTACTGCTGTGGCCCCTGAGCTGCCTTGACCGCCGACCGCGCCTTAGTTAGTGCCATCCACCACCCCGCCGCCAGTACCTTAACCCTTAGGCGCCCCTCCCACCCCTTGCTGCCCTCCCCCTCACCCAGCAGGCGGGGCACCTACAGTGTGTGTGGCACCGCGGCCCCATGACTCGTAGTGCCTTGTCCTGGAAGCCCCTTCCGTGAGTGCCGCGCCAGACAGTTCTCAAAAACCTCCGCGTCCGTTCTCTCGGCCTCAGGAACCTCCGCCTTCTGCAGGGTGAGTGTGCTTCTCTCTTCTTGTTTGGGTAATTCTAGATAATTGGACTGCATTCTAAAATTAACTAATCAACCCCACCTACTCTACATCACCCTGCTATATATGGGTTGTATCCGTTTTATATCGTTTTTCGGGGATAACTTCTCAACAAAGCGTCGGACAAGGATAATTTGGCGAAACATGTTTTAGGACTTTCTTTATTTTCGTCAGTAAGATCTATTAACAGGATATAGATATTTAAAGCATTTATAAGACACGAAATGATAAATCCCGACAGTTGAATTGGTTCCTTGCTCGAGGCCAGCAAACTTAGCTCTACAGTGGACGGTGTTGTGGTGGAGTGAAGGTGAAGGATACGAGTCAGGGGTTCGGACAGTCTTAGAACTATGTGGTCCTATCAAACAGAACTACCGTGTCGCGTTTCTGGTGTAGAAAGACGAGGAATATGTGAGTAGGCTATCAGCTGGTTGTGGGAATTCCAATGCCGCGAGTACGGAGCTTCCTCGCGTGAAAGAGGAGGTGCCTGCTTGCTCAGGTCTGGGCGTCAGGTGTGTAAGTAGGTCTTGACGGTTGTGAGAAATTAGAATGCCGTGAATTCAGCAAATCTTGTTATTCTGAGAAACACTACTACATCGTTCTGAGGATAAATGACCCGACTCTCGACTTCTTTCCCTTCCTTCAGTAATATATGAAAAAAAATAGTTTAAATTGGTTTAGATTTTTTTTTTTTTAATCTGACCAGTATTTTAGATGGGTTTACGTTGATAAGAATCCCGTTGGTTACGTTAGGCAGTCGCGGTCTTTTATTTTCAGTTTTTGCCGCCCCATTATCTAGATTCTAGAAATAGGCTAGAGACACTAAAGTTTGACCGTCAAAGGGGAGGCGCCTGCTGGATCGAGTCTGCTTAGTGGGTCAGGCACCTCGGTGGTCAGCGCCGTGCCACAGGGTATAGGTGCACCGTGGCCCCTGCTCCCCCCACCCACACCCTATCCAGCCTCAGGGGACGTGCGGTGCACTGACGCCTCCACACGGCACCCACACCTGTAATAATTTAATGACTCCAAATAGTGTGTGTGTGTGTGTGTGTGTGTGTGTGTGATCCCGTCTTTACCTCGTACATAACGGACGTCCTGTCTTCATGCGAGGCGCTGCACGTAAAAAGCAGAGCAGTACTATCGGGATTTTTAGTTAGGCAATGCTTGTTCTTTGTTGGCCGAACGTAACTTCAAACACAATAGTTTCATCATGATTGTTACCAGTCAAGGCCGAGCAATACTATTGTGATTTTTTTTATTTTGTTAAGGAATAGTTTCTTCTTAACATGTCGAGTCTTGTGTGCTATCATGACCCTGTGTCTCATTTAGTCCGAAATGAATCCAAAACCTCGTTTCACTTCCGCCCTTGACTGTCTTCCGAGTCACGGTGATGCATCACGCTCCCGCTGAGGAGCCGTTTGCTGGGATATATGAAACGGTGCAATGACCAGAGCTGGAGTGGGGCGGTGGGAAGAAGAGGGAGGGGTGGAGAGAGGATGGAAGAGAGGGAGGGGTGGAGAGAGGATGGAAGAGAGGGAGGGGTGGAAAGACAAGAAGGGAGAAAGACTACGTATACTTCCTCAAGCGACTCTGAACCACACAACGGACTAAAGAGGCAACTGCGGGCTATTGAAGGAGGGAGTGACTGAGGGAAGGATATAGAGAAACGGAGGAGGACGGCAATACATTCTCGAGAGTCTCTGAACCACACACGAGCTAATGAGGCAAACTTTAGGCACTAATGGGGGAGGAAGGGAATCAAGAGCAATATTTGAATAGGTCGCCTGTGTGTGTGTGTGTGTGTGTGTGTGTGTGTGTGTTATCACAAGAGAGAGCGGACCTGCTGCTTGGTCCATATTTCCTCAAGCGACTCTGAATCATACGAGCTAAAAAATTAAACCGGGGCAGCAACAAGGAAGGAAGGAAAGAAAATGGGAATATTTGCATTATTCGAGTGTGTGTGTGCGTGTGTCGTTAGGAGGGCGCGGGGCTGAAGGTGCATTGCGGGAGTAGATTACTGGTCCCGAGGTGCCGTTACGGTGGCGTGATGAGGTAGAGGCAGCGGGAACATATCTGGTGCATGTCGATCACACTCCTGTTCTCCGTGCAAATCCCAAGCCCCGAGCCTCCGCCTACTTTTACCACCACCACCACCATTATTATCATCTGCTTTTATTATGTTACTGCAGGATATTACCACTGCCAGCGTAATCTGTCCTGCCACGTCAATGGTTTCGTTTTTATCTCTTTCTGGTGTGATGTCACTGGCCTGCTCGTCTCATTTTCGCTCTCCTCCTCCTCCTCCTCCTCTTCACCGTGGTTGCTCGGGGCGTGTTAAGATACTCGTTACACACACACACACACACACACACACACACACACACACACACACACACACTCCTCTACGGTAGAAATATAGCCTCGGTTAAATTAAAGAAAAAAAGTGTATTGAGGAACAAGTGAATGTAGATAACAGGGCAGCACTACGACAAAAGAACAGACAGACATGCAGACAGGCAATAGCTAAGAATGGAGGAGGAGCGAGAAAGAGAAAGGAAAAGTAGAGAGGATGAAAACATAACAGAGTAGATAGGAAGAGAAAAATAATATATGAAAGGATGGACACAGAGAGAGGGAACGAGAGAAAATTGGAGGAGAGAGGTAAAAAAAAGAACTTACCTAGAGGAGAAGGAAGGAGTGGCAAGAGGGAAGAAGGGAAAAACAAGTTCTGGGTGAGGGAAAATTGGAGAGGAAGAGAGAGAAAAAAAATAAGGTGGAGGAAAATAAAATGTATATACCTTTAGAGGGAAATGAAAGAATAAGGAAGAGAAATAGTAAAGAGGAGGAGAATGGAGATGGAGGAAAAATAGAAGTTGTGGAGAGAGGAAAGAGTGTAGAGCGAAAGGGGAAAAAAAGGCTATGGAGAAGGGAGGAGTGGAGAAAAAAAAAGTTAAGGAGTGAAGGAGGGAGAAGAGGAAGACTAAAGGGAAAAGAGAAGTTATGGAGGAAGGAAGGGAGGGAGGGAGAAGAGGAGGCCTGAGAGAAATTATAGAGGGAGGGAGAAGTGGAGAACAAGGATAAAAAAGAAGTTACGAAGAAAAGGAGAAGTGGAGAGCGAGGAAAATGAAAGTAATGGAGGAAGGGAGGGAAAAGATTAATACTGAGGGAAAAAAGAAGTTATGGAGGGAAGAACGAAGGAAAAGAAGAAATTGTGGAGGGACGACGAGAGAAAGGAGGGGGAAATAAGTGTAAAAAAAGAAGTTATTGAAGGAGGACGAGAGGGAGAAGGGAAGAACTGCAGAAAAAAAGAAAGAAAACGAAAGAAAAGTTATGTAGAGAGGACGAGTGGGAGAAAATGGGAGGAATGCGGGAAAAAGAAAGAGAGAAAAAGAAAGAAACGTTATGTAGGGAAGACGAGAGGGAGAGGAGGAGAATGAGGGAAAAATAAGAAGAAAAAAAGAAGTGTATAGGAAGGGCAGGAGGAGGGAGGGAGAAGGGGAGGAGTGAGAGAAAAAAAGAAGAAAGAAAAGAAGTCATGGAGGGAGAGAGAAGGGCAGTGCTAAGGGTAGAAGGGGAGAAGTGAGGGGGAAAAAAGAGAAAAAAAAAGGAGTTATAGAGGGCAGGGTGGGTGGAAGGGGAAGGGGGAGCCGAGGCATTTCCCAGACGGTGTGCATGACCGCCCTGCCTCGCCACCTCCGTACTCTCGACCTTCCAATGCCGCCTCCAGCACTTACCTTCCTCCCTCCCTCCCTCCCTTCCTCCCTTCCTGTCTGCCTCCCTCCGTCCCTTCTTCCCTCCACGTCCCCTCACCGTGTCTTCTTCCTTCTTCTACCCCCTCCTCTCTCCCCCTCACCTTCTCTTCCTCCCTCCTCCTCCTTCCCTTCCTCATTCCGTCTCTTCTTCCCTCCCTCCCTCCCTCTCTCCTTCCCGTCCTCCTCCTTATATGTTTCCCGCTAGTTCCTGTCTATGATTTCCACTTCCCTCTTCCTCCTCCTCCTCCTCCTCCTCCTCCTCCTCCTCTTTTTCTTCCTCTTTGTCTTTGTTTTCTTCCTCTTACTTCTGTCTGTACACTTTCCTCTTTCATCTCTTCCTCACTCTTCTCTTTCTCTCTCTCTCTCTCTCTCTCTCTCTCTCTCTCTCTCTCTCTCTCTCTCTCTCTCTCTCTCTCTCTCTCTCTCTCAACCCGTTAGTTTGCAGCCTTCTTTCTCATTTTCCTTTATTTGCACCATTTCGTCTTTCCCTTTCTTAATTGACATTCATTTTGTTTGTTGGTCAGTCAGTCTGTCGATCTTTCTATTTGCTTGCCTGTCAGTTAATTGATTTACTTTCCACGCTCACAGGTCAACTATTATTTTCTATTTTTTTAACCTTCTGTTCGCTTCCTTGATTGGCATTTGTTTTATGTGCTTCGTTTTCTCTGTGTCCGTGAATTTGTGAGTCAGTCCAATTACTTACCACACTCAAAGGTTTTTATATATTTTCTTTTTGCATGTTTGTTGTCCACTATTCCTTCCCCTCGGGCGACTTTAAAGACTGGTTCTATGTAGAGGGCAGCACTGTCGGTCCTTCTGTGCATGGGTAAGTCGCTAGGTTCAGACAGATGGACCCTATTACATATATTTTTCGTAATTAGCACTTATATTACGAACTCTCGCTTTTTAGGCCATATCCTTGAGATCAGTGCCAATGATTATCAGTGTGCTAGATATTTCTGAAAACCAATTTTGCGGATTAATAGATGCATACAACAGATTTATTTTCTCTATCAGTGGTAGTATGTCGCGAGATTGTGAAGAAAAATGATAAAAAAGTGGAGTGTCGTTGTTTTTTGAGTTAATAATGAGTGACATATAGGAAGGAAGAGCTTGGAATGCGGCATCTTTCCACACCCTTCTCATTAATCTGAATATCGAGAGAGAGAGAGAGAGAGAGAGAGAGAGAGAGAGAGAGAGAGAGAGAGAGAGAGAGAGAGAGTCGACATATTTGTATTTAATTGCAATATGTAAGATGTAAAAATAAAGAAAGAAAAAGAGAGAGAGAGAGAGAGAGAGAGAGAGAGAGAGAGAGAGAGAGAGAGAGAATGAGATTTACATAGATAGATTTACATAGAAAATCAGACCACACAGACCCCATGATCCAGACTAGGCGGCCTGTCCTTAAACTAGAGAGAGAGACTATTGGAGGAGGCACTGTCCTATACCGGTTCTCTTCTTGCACTTCAAACGAATAGCGAATACAGTGAACACATAGTCAGATCATTATCCTCGTATAAATAATTCCCAAAGGCTGATAATATTGAATGCTAGTGTACGGCAATGTTTTCCAATAAGATTTAAAAGCTCTCCTTTGTGTTTTTTTCGAATAAAAGATCATAAATACCGACGGGGAGCAATTCCGCTACTAGAACAGTTCCAGCTTTTTACCACTTCCTTTGTGTGTGTGTGTGTGTGTGTGTGTGTGTGTGTGTGTGTGTGTGCATTCGTGTTATCTGTGTGATTCTTCGCCCCCCTGTCTCTCTCTCTCTCTCTCTCTCTCTCTCGCAGGTCATGTTTGGCACACCTACTTTTCATTTACCTTTATTTTTTAATTCTGCAAACTGTTGGACATCCGGGACCTTGCCTTTTTTCATCACACACACAAACACACACACACAGGAAGCTAACTGGACTCTCCTCCCATACTGAATGCCGAGAGAGAGAGAGAGAGAGAGAGAGAGAGAGAGAGAGAGAGAGAGAGAGAAGAGGAAAACTATTGGAGGAGGTGAATATATTGAGGAGAGAAAGGGACTGTGAATCGATGAAGAAAGAGGAGGAGAAGGAAGAGGAGGAAAAAGAATAGGCAAAGAAAGAAGGAAATGGAAGAGGAGGAAGAAAGAGGAGGAGGAAGAGGAGGAAAAAGAATAGGCAAAGAAAGAAGGAAATGGAAGAGGCGGAAGAAAGAGTAGGAAGAGGAGGAAACAGAATAGGCAAAGAAAGAAGGAAATGGAAGAGGAGGAAGAAAGATGAGACGCCAGAGAATGAAAGACAATTTTGACCGTTAATTAGGTTGGTGATAATGACGGAATGTAATTAAGAAATGTATTTACTTTCCATCTAAAATGACTAATTCGGTGTGTCTGTCCTGTGTGTGTGTGTGTTATGGGCTGTCTTTGTCTGTCTCATTGTCTGTCTGTCTGTCTGTCTCTGCGTTCCTAACCTTACCTTCACTTTTTTTCAGCTCTTCTCATATTTGCATCATCTCCACATATTTTCCTTCTCCCCTTCTTCTGCTTTCCTCTTTCCTTTTCCTCTTTTCCTCCTCCTTTCTTCGCTTCCTTTCTCGCACAGCCTTACTCCTCCTTTCTCTTCCCCTTCCTCACATTTTTCTTTCTTTCTTTCTTTCTTGCTCGCTTAATATTTTCTCTCTGTATATAACGTTCTGTCCAGCGTCCTCGAGTTCTCTAAATGACGTCTGTGTCCAAGCCAAACCTCTCAGCAAACTCTCACAATTAACTGCTGGTGTGTGTGTGTGTGTGTGTGTGTGTGTGTGTGTGTGTGTGTGTGTGAGGTGAGCAGGCGGGATGAGTGGCTGGGAAAAGGAGCACAACAAGGAAAGAGAAATAACGGGACAGGAGGTGAGAGAAAGGGAAAGGAGGAGAATGGAGGGGAGGGGGGGGGGAGATAGTAGAGGGAAATAGGCGGGGATGAGAAGGAAGGGGAAAGGAAGAGATGATAAACAAAGAGAGATGAAAATTAAAAAAAAAGCAAAAACAGAAGGGGAAAGGAAAGAGAAAGGAAGGGAAGGAAAGGAAGTAGGAGGGAAGGAAAAGCAGCGAGGGTGGGGGATTGAGATAGAGGGGAGGGTAATAGAGGGAAGAGAATGAAGCAATTGAAGGGAAGAGACCAGGAGGAAAAATAATGGAGAGGAAGGGAAGGGAAAGAAGGTAATATGGTGAAGGAAAAGCAATGAGGGTGGGGGATAGAGATGAAGGAGAGGGTAATAGAGGGAAGAGAATGAGGCAAGGAAGGGGAAGACATGAGGTGAGAAAACAAGGATGGGAAAGGGAGAGGAAAGAAAAAATTGAAGGAAATAATGAAAGAAGGAAAATAAGTGAGGATGGGTGATAGAGATGAAGGGAAGGGAAGTTAAGGGAAGAGAATGAGGCAAGGGAAGGGAGGGAAGAGACGAAATTAGAAAACAAGAACGAGAAAGGGAGGAAAAGGGTAGGAAAGAAGGAAATAAGGAGGGAAAGAAAACCAGTGAGTGAGGCGAATGAAGGGAAGGGAAGCTGAGGGAAGAGAATGAGGCAAGGGAAGGGAGGGAAGAGACGAGATTAGAAAACAAGAACGAGAAAGGGAGGGAAAGGGTAGGAAAGAAGGAAATTAGAAGGGAAGGAAAAACATGAGAGTGGGTGAAAGAGATGAAGAGGAGGGAAGCTGAGGGAAGAAAATGAGGCAAAGAAAGTGAAGTGACGAGGTGGGAAAACAATAATGGGAAAGGGAGGGAAAGGGTAGGAAAAAAGGAAAGAAGAAGGGAAGGAAAAAGTGAGTAAGGAGAGATGGAGGGAAGGGAAGTTAAAGGAAGGGAGGGAAGGACGAGGTGAGAAAGAAAGAATGAGAAAGAGAGAAGGGAAGCAAAGAAGGAAATAAGAAGGGAAGGAAAAACAGTGAATGAGGGGAATAGAGATGAAGTTAAGGGAAGTTAAGGGAAGTTAAGGGAAGGGAAGGGAGGGAGGAGACGAGGTGAGAAAGCAAGAATGAGAAAGAGAGAAGGGAAGCAAAGAAGGAAATAAGAAGGGAAGGAAAAACAGTGAATGAGGGGAATAGAGATGAAGTTAAGGGAAGTTAAGGAAGGAAAAACAGTGAATGAGGGGAATAGAGATGAAGTTAAGGGAAGTTAAGGGAAGTTAAGGGAAGGGAGGAGACGAGGTGAGAAAACAAGGACTAATGATGAAGGTGAAGCTACGGTAACCTGAAAGAACGTGAGGAATGCCGTTGTCTGCTTTGTGTCGAGTGTGTGGTGGGGACGTGGCGAGTGTGTGTGTGTGTGTGTGGAAAGAGGGTGTGGATGGCAGAGGTTTAGTTTAAAGTTTCCGGATGTCCGCCCTACTCCACCTCTCTCTCTCTCTCTCTCTCTCTCTCTCTCTCTCTCTCTCTCTCTCTCTCTCTCTCTCTCTCTCTCTCTCTCTCTCTCTCTCTCCCTGACAGTAAAAATAATAATAATAATAATAATAATAACAATAATGGTTGTACTGATGGTGACTGATGAGTTTGAGAGTGGTGATGATGATGATGACAGTGATAATAATGATGCTTCTTGTAATAACGAAGATTAGAACACTGAGCCACACGAGAAGCAATAGGTGGAGGAGGAGGAGGAGAAGGAGGAGGAGGAGGAGGAAGAGCCGTAGGGTGGAGCCAAGGGAGGTGTAGCTACTTGAGAGAAATGTTAACTAATGAAGTGGGTTTTTAGGTCTGGCGTAGAGGCTGTGCGTGAGTGCGTGAGCGTCGCAGCGAAACACGACACTTGTTCTGTTAGCTGTGCGATCAAACGGCGAGGACGATCATGTTAGGAGTCGAGTGTACGGTAAAAATGTATGCATGACTGAACCTTCGTGTTTGAGAGAGAGAGAGAGAGAGAGAGCAGCAATACCCGCAGAAAAGGGAAGAGAAGAGAAGAACGAGCAAGAAAATTGTTTGGGATATTTTTGCTGAAATGTCAAAACTCGGCCCCGGAAAGTTTGAATGAGCAGAATTTTGCCATTTCTTTCACCTCGGGGCGCGGGAGGCGAGGATAATGAAGGGACCGTGGATTTGTACGGGTGTCAAAACAGCTTACAAAAACACTTCTAATAATAATGAGAACAACAACAATAATACAAAAAAATAATAATATAGACACCTGTAGCTTGTGAGTGTGCGGAAAACTCGAGTGACGCAAAGCAGATCAGAGAAATAAAATGGAAGCAATGAAATGATATAGGAAGATGTCACCTTAATGAGTGTTTTTAGTTACCTGGGAGTCACCTGAGAGGGTCTTAAGAAGGGGAACGGAAATTATGCTGTAAAGTGATATACAACGGTGATACAAAATGAGTGGAGAATAGAATAATTGTTCAGTGAAATGGTGTTACAAAAAGAAATTATGAAAAAGAGAAAATAGGAAACACGAGATCGGGAGTGGAAAAAAAAATGTGAGCATACGTTTACCAGTAAAATACGGAACAGCAACAAAACAACAACAAAATAGAATAAAATAAAAACAAAAAGAAAAATGAAAAAAAAAGTTCGAGCAAAAAAAAAAAAAAAATAACAGGATTAGTTGGCGAAAATGAAGGTGAATATGTACGCACCAACAATACAAAATATGATATGAACAAACGCAGTCCATAAAAAAAGAGTATATAAACAAAAAGATGGAAAAAATAAATAACGAAGAAAAGAATCCAGAAAAAATGAGAGACGAGTTTGTGGGAGAAAAAAAGAGAAAATACTTGACAAGAGAATATACAGCATGAACAAAGTTAATTATATATATGGAAGATTATATACACACAATGAGGGGGAAATGTTGCGAGCAGAAGGAATGAATTAAAAAGATAAATATAAGTTACTGAGGGGAAATTAAGAATGATGGTGGTGATTATTATTATTATTATTATTATTATTATTATTATTATTATTATTATTATTATTATTATTATTATTATTATTATTATTATTATATTATTATTATTATTATTATTATTGTTATTATGACGATGATGATGATGAGGAGGAGGATAAGGAGAATAAGAATAATGTGAAGAGGAATGGGGAGGAGAAGGAAATGGAGGAAGAGGAGAAGGAGAGAGAGGAGGATGGAGGAGAAGAGGAGGAGGAGGAGGAGGAGGAGAGGAGGAGGAGGAGGAGGAGAAAGAGAAGCATAATGATAATGGCAATAAATAAAAGAAAAATGGATAAAAACGAGAGAGAGAGAGAGAGAGAGAGAGAGAGAGAGAGAGAGAGAGAGAGAGAGAGAGAGAGAGAGAGAGAGAGAGAGAGAGAGAGAGAGAGAGAGAGAGAGAGAGAGAAGGTGAGAGAGAGAGAGAGAGAGATTAAGGCAGGTAAAATATGAGGGTCTTTGAGCAGGTGAGGCAGGGAAGAAGAAGAAGAAGAGGAGGAGGAGGAAGAGGAGGAGGAGGAGGAGGAGGAGGAGGAGGAAACGATATATCTGGAGTTGGTGACGAGTCTTGAAATTATAGAGAAAGAAAACTTTGTAAGGAGAAGGAGACGAAAAAGAAATAGAGAAGAAGACGTTGGAGAAGGAAGAGGAGGAAGGAGTGGATGGACAGACAAGGAAAAGGAAGAAAAGGAGTAGAAGGAGTAAGGAACAGAGACCAGCAGGAGGAGGAGGAGGAGGAGGAGGAGGAGGAAGTGGAATAAACGAAGAAGGCGGAGGAGGAGTAGGAAGAAGAGAGGAAAGTAAAATGCGATACGGTTCTAGAGATAAGTTAGTGAAGATGATTAGAGGGAGGAGGAGAAAGATAGCGAGGAAGAATTCTTGGAAAGGTAAAATGAGGGAAGAGGCTGATGACTGAGGAGGAGGAGGAGGAGGAGGAGGAGGAGAAGGAAGCGAGTGACATATTTATTTAAGAAGGGAAAGTTTGAGAGGAAGGTGAAGGGACGTCATCAAGGGAAGAATTTTTGTTAACTGGGGCGAAAATTCTTCCAAGTTTTGTTCCTCCTTGTTGTTGTTGTTGTTGTTGCTGCTGTCTTCTTTTTTTCTTCTTTTTCTTCTTTTTCTTCTTCTTCTATTTCTTCTTTTTCTTCTTCTCTTTGTTCTTTTTCTTGTTTTTCTTCTTCTTCTTCTACTTGTTCTTTTTCTTGTTGTTGTTGTTGTTGTTGTTGTTGTTGTTGTTGTTGTTGTTGTTGTTGTTGCTGTTCTTCTTCTTCTTCTTCTACTTGTTCTTTTTTTCTTCTTCTTCTTCTTCTTCTTCTTCTTCTTCTTCTTCTTCTTTCGTCAGCTTAAGAGTCTGGGGTTGACGCCATTCACGAATTCTCTCCATTAATTCCTTTCCACTACATCTTCCTCTCCTGTTCATTATTCATTCACTCTCCGCCTGCAAAGCTACATGATTACCGCCTTACCACTATAAGGGATCATTTATCACCAACTCAACTGCAGCTGCTTCCAAACTACTCCTTGCCCTCGTTAAAATCCACATACTTCGACTTACTCTCTCTTTAGCATATTTGGTCATACTATTAATACACTGAAAATCATAGTGTTCGATGGGGGCAATGTGATCCCGTAAAAATGGCGTAGTACTATTGTTGGAACTAACCTCAAATGAATGGCCTAAGAATGCAGTGCTTGTAACATGGGCGCATCTTTTCACCAGTTTTTTCAGACGTTTTCGGTTCTCTCAACAAATATTTTCAAAGGCCACGAAGGACATTAGTCGGGTTTTTATGAGTGTTTATCACATATAGGGTGCAGGAGTCTTGTCAAACCATCACTAGGCTTATAAGAGTACCCAAAGAAATACCCACAGCCTCTACGAAAGCCTTATTAAATGTGTGTGTGTGAGCTTTGAAATGTTTGAGAACATGTGCCAGAACTGTCTCTCTCTATCAAATACATGGTGCAGGAGTCTTGTTAAACTATCACTAGGCTCATAAGAGTACCCATAGAAGTACCCACAACCTCTACGAAAGCCTTATTAAATGTGAGTGTGTGTAAGTCTGGAAATGGTTGAAACTATGGGCCAGAACACACACACACTCTCTCTCTCTCTCTCTCTCTCTCTCTCTCTCTCTCTCTCTCTCTCTCTCGACCGAACTTCTCCGCTAATGTGAATCTTGGAAAAAAATGTAAAGTTCGGGGAAATGACAAAAAGTGATTCGCAACAAAGAACTCATCAGGTGAAGTTAACTATTCCCTGCAGACTCCCACTCAGCTCCTGGGATGAATTGTATTGATGACGATGACGAAAATTAATTCACCAAACTCTCACTCTCTCGGCTTTTAGAAGAAGTGCTGAATAATGATAATGGGAAGGAGGTGGAGAAGGAGGAGGAGGAGGGGGAAGACTAGGAGGAGGAGAAGTTATAAGAAGAGGATGGAGAAGGAAAAGAAGAAGCAGATGCAGAATTTGGAGAAGCATAAGATGAAGAAGACGGAGAAGAAAGCAAAAAGAAGATGAAGAAGCAAAAAGAAGAAGAAAAGAAGAGGAAGATGAAGAAGAAAAAAAGAAAAAGGAAAGGAAACGGAAAAGGAGCAACAAGATAAATAAAAAGAAAAGAAAATCGAAGAAAATAAAGAAAGAATATGGCTTTTGGAGTGTATAAGAATGAGTAAATGAGAGAGAGAGAGAGAGAGAGAGAGAGAGAGAGAGAGAGAGAGAGAGAGAGAGAGAGAGAGAAGCCTCGTGGCGGTCAACATTTCCTCAAAAACTCCATGGACGCCGGCCGGTCACGTATCACCCGACAAACCTCCTCTCCTTTACGCAACGAAACTAACAACCAATTATATAACATCTACTCCACTTAACCGGCGTATTTGATCGGTCAGTTAAGTATATTGACCCCTCTTTTGGCCACTCCTTTCCATTATCTTTTATAGGCGCAGTGCTCAGCGGAGTTTTTGTTTTGTTTCTTGTTTTTTCCCTTGAACAGTTTACTCCCCTCTCCTCCTCCACATTCTCCGCCTTTTCCATCACCTCTCTGCTCCTTTCTTCGTCTTCTCCTATTCCTTATTTTTCTTGTCTGTTTTTCCTCTTCCTTCTCCAACGTCTTTATTTTTTCTCTCCTTTCTTTGTTGTAAAAAAAATAACTATATCCTTCTTAAGCCTTCACTTCCGCCTCTCTCCCCTGCTCTCCTCACCTTTTTATCAATTCATTTTAGTTCCTCCCCTTCTCCTGCTCATCTCCTTGTCCCCTTCCCTTCCGTGTTGCTCATCTCCTTCTGGCTCATTAATTATGCTGTTCCTCTCCTTACTTGCCTCTTTTGTTATGATTCCCCTCTCTCTCTCATTTCGTAATACCTTTTGAACTCCTCCTCTTCCTCCTCCTCCTTCTCTACTTCCGTTTTTTTCCCTGTTTCCCGTTTTTCTTTTCCCTCTCTCTCTCTCCCTCTTCATTTTTCCTCTACCTTCATTTCGTTTTCTATATCTTTACTGTTTCTGTTTTATCACATCTCCTCCTCCTCCTTTATTCCTTCTTTCCAGTCTTTCTATTTTCTCCGTTTTTTCCTCCTTCCTAAAATGGTTTGTCTTCCTCACCGGCTTCTCCTTCCCTTCTATTTCAGGCAAAGCTTCAACTCTTTTTCTCCTCTTTCCTTTTTTTTTGCCTCCTCTCTTTACATTCTGCTCTTCTCTCCTCGCATCCCTTCCGGGCCTCTGCTCCTCCTCCCTTCCTCTCTCCCTCCAATCATTCGTCTCCTTTTTGTTATTTCTTCGTTATTCTCTCCTTCCTTCCCTCTCCCTGCTCTCTACTTTTCTCCTCCACATCTGGCATCTTCCCGCACTTCTCTCTCTCTCTCTCTCTCTCTCTCTCTCTCTCTCTCTCTCTCTCTCTCTCTCTCTCTCTCTCTCTCCTCCTTCCTACCCTTCTCTATTCCCTGGTCATCCCTCTCTGGCATCTTCCATCACTCCCCCCATTCATGTTTTTACCCCTTCCCTCCCTTCCTCCCTTCCTTCCTTCCTTCCTCTTTATCCTTTGTCTGTGTAAGGTCAGTGAAAGTCTGTGCCCTTGACCGTCATCCATTTAACAATTTGAGCTGAAGTGGTGCAGTGAGTGGCTTTTTGTGTTTGATTCCAGTGGTGGTGGTGGTGGTGGTGGAGTGGGTTTTAAAGTGGTAGTGTTGGTAAGTGGAGATGGTAAGAGGTGGTCGTGGTGTTGGTTGTGGTTAGTGGTTGAGTGGTGAGTAGTGGTAGTGGGAGTGGCTGTGGTGGTAGAGTGGTAGATTCGTGGTGGTGTTAGTGGTGGTAATAAAAGTGGTGGTGATGGTGATGGATGACTGGATTGAAAGCGTGGAGGTGTTGGTGGATGAGTTAATGGCTGTAATGGGGGGAGGATGAAATGGGTTGCAGTGATGATGGAGGAGGGGGAGTATACCTAGATGTTTGGGTGGTGGTGGTGGTGGTGGTTGTGGTGGAGTGGTAGAGGTAGGTATGGTTTTGGAGGATGAGTACTAAAAGGAGTGGTAGGTATGGTAGGGTGATAATAGTGGTGGTTGAGATGGTAGTGGTGGTAGGGATGGTGGTGGCTGAGGAACGTGGCAGCAATAGTTGTAGTAATAGTAGCAGTTGTTGTGATTGTGGTTGTTGTTGTTGTTGTTGATGGTGGTGGTGGTGGGTGGTGTTGTCCTGCCCTATGCATTATACAGTGGCACATATAACATCCGGTTCTGTTTAAGCGAGGTTCCGCCCTTTGTATGTGTGTGTGCGTGTGTGTGTGTGTGTGTGTGTGTGTGTGTCCCAACTTCCACCCCTTCCACCCGCCTCTCCCTCATCCCCTTCCAGCCCTCTCCCTTCTTCCTTCCCTTCCTCCCCTTTATCTCCCCTTCCTCCTCTTGCAACCCTCTTTCACTCCCATTCCCTCTCCCTTCTGCTCTCCCCTCCTGTTCCTTCATTTCCTCCCCTCTGTCTCTCGTTCCCTTTCAATCCCCTGTGGTGGTGGTGAGCGGGCGTGTTAGCATTGTGTAAGGTGGTGATGGTGGTGGTGGTGGTGGTGGTAGGGGTGGCTAGGAAAGTGGTATCATAAAACAACGAGGATACAAAGAGGTTGCGAGAGCTCATTTGGGATTAGTAATAATAATAATAACAACAAAAGTAATAATGCTAAGAGGTTCCGAAGCAGTAGAATTTATTATCCAACTTGTGGACCGTACTTACTTGTATTTGAATTTTTAATGTTTAATGCTAAAGTGTTGTGCAATTAGAGAGGATTATGGTGATTAGGAGGAGGAGGAGGAGGGGGAGGAGGAGTAGGAGGAGGAGGAGGAGGAGGAGGGAAAGAGGAAGGAACGGAACGAGGAGCAGGAAGAGGAGGAGGAAGAAGAGAAGGAAGAGGAAGCTAAGGATGGAGAACAGGAGGAGGAGGAGGAGGGAAAGAGGAAGGAACGGAACTAGGAGCAGGAAGAGGAGGAGGAAGAAGAGAAGGAAGAGGAAGCTAAGGATGGAGAACAGGAGGAGGAGGAGGAGGGAAAGAGGAAGGAACGGACGAGGAGCAGGAAGAAGAGGAGGAAGAAGAGAAGGAAGAGGAAGCTAAGGATGGAGAACAGGAGGAGGAGGAGGAGGGAAAGAGGAAGGAACGGACGAGGAGCAGGAAGAAGAGGAGGAAGAAGAGAAGGAAGAGGAAGCTAAGGATGGAGAACAGGAGGAGGAGGAGGAAGGAAAGAGGAAGGAACGGAACGAGGAGCAGGAAGAAGAGGAGGAAGAAGAGAAGGAAGAGGAAGCTAAGGATGGAGAACAGGAGACTGAGAACAAGAGGATGAAAATAAAACATGGGAACGTGGAGAAGCAGGCAACAGATATTCGGTTGACATGATGAAGCTGAGTTCTTAAAGTGAATAAATCATTTCATCAAATATTTCAAGACGTTCAGAATCACTTGCTCTACGTACACACATAAACGTTCAGTTCATTCCCTCGCAACAAAATAAGTAGCAATGCAAATCCTAAAAGAGTTAAGCGTTTTCTTACTTTATCTCCGGGAAGGTTGTTTCAGTGGTGGATAACTTGGCCTCTGAGAAAAAAAAAAACTACCGATGTTTGTTCTTCATTAACTTGCTTGAATAGGCGAGACTTCATATACGGGACAATACCGCCCAGAGAAGCGTGAAAAGGGTAGGCCTGTATTAAGTCCCGGCAGCCATCTCTTTTATAACGCTTGGGTCGTTCTTCATACGGTTGTGCCAAGAAAAATGTAAGGAAAAAAAGATAGGATGATGATGATGAGGAGGAGGAGGGGGATGAGGAGGAGGAGAAGGGGGATGGAGGGAACGCAAAGGTGGAGGATAATGAAAAGAAAGAGGAGGTGGAAGAAGAGGAGGAGGAGGAGGAGGAAGGAGAGTCAAGGGGAATGAAGACAATGAAATGGAGCAGCAGAAAAAGTGAGGAGGAGAAGAAAGAGAAAGAGAAAGAGAAAAAGGAAAAGAAGGAAGAGAAGTAAAAAAGGAAGAGGAGGAGGAAAAGAAGGAAGAAGGCGAGAACGAGAACAAGGAGAAGGAGAAGAAAGAGTAGAAGCAAAAGGAGGAGGAGGAGGCATTAAACGGATTTTACCTCATAGAATAATGCGTGTATAATCTATTACGAACCTTTAATACTGCGGTTTCCCCTCCTCTCTCTCTCTCTCTCTCTCTCTCTCTCTCTCTCTCTCTCTCTCATAGGCCTTGCCACGCTAAAACCACCACGTCACAGACACGTTCGCAGCAACCATGTAAAGTACGGTACAGACACGATACGTACGGTTCACACACACACACACACACGCACACACATGCACACAGACACACACTTCCCTCCTCACGCACCGCACGACCCTAACCACACACACACACACACACACACACACACACACACACCATGCATGCTGTTCTTCTAAATCATGCACCTCGGTTACTGAGTGCCGTTTCTTATATATACTTATCCGTTTTTTTTATTTTTTTTTATCTTTTTCTTTTGTGTCTCTTATGTAATCGTGACTAACCTTATTGTCTTCTGCCTTGTAAAAAAAAAAAAACCCATCTCGCATTGAAATAACGTTTAGAGACAAGCGCCACCACACACACACACACACACACACACACACACACACATGGGGGGTGGTGATGGCGTTCAAGGGGATGTAGGGCGTATATGGTTGATGTGGTGGTGGTGGTGGTGGTGGTGAGGGTGGTGGTGATGGAACTGATGGTGGTGATTCGTTTTCTTAAGTGGTGGCGAATTCGAGATGGTGGTGATAGTGGTGAAGGTGATTTTCCGTATTGGTGGTGATGATAGTGGTGGTGATAATGGTGATGGTGATGATGGTGGCGGTGATAATGGTGGTGTTGATAATGGTGATGGTGATGATGGTGGTGATGTTGGGTGGTGATGGTGATGGCACGTCCTTGTTTCCGCGCCCTCACCACCACCCCTCGACCGGAAGCGGAGAGAGAGAGAGAGAGAGAGAGAGAGAGAGAGAGAGAGAGAGGGCGTGAACCTTACCACATCCCTGAACAAGGAAGCGTAAAGTCACCATAAACTCGAATCCGTCACTCCCCTTCGCCAGGCGCCGTTAAGGAGTACAAAAAGCTGCCTCCTCCGTCCCGCCCCAAGAGGAAGGCGAGGAAACTTTCTAATACTAGCGGAAAAAAAAGTCTCGAACTCCTTGTGAACGATGGAAAGAGAAACTGAGCGAAACTATAGAGAGATACATTAGTAGTCACGTATCAATAACATGTTTTCGTCCGTTTTTATATTGGTTCATGTTTTTGGGTTGGATGTGTGAGAGAGAGAGAGAGAGAGAGAGAGAGAGAGAGAGAGAGAGAGAAAGGGGGGGGTAGGGGTAAGAGGAAATATCAGGAAAGGGGAGAAAGAGGAAGATAGAGATGGAAAAGAAGGAAACGAAAGTAGAACAGAGAATGATAATGAACGAATTGGAAGGAAAAGAGGAAAATGGATGTATTAACCGTCGTCTAAACAGAATATGAGCGAAATTTAAAGGGAAGCACAACTGTAAATACGTTTAACTAACACATGTGTTCACCCGTTTCATATTGCATCGTGCCTCCAGACGGGACGCATCCACGATATTGTTTGCCTGTGTACACTCTTTCCTCACTTCTTTTCTTCCAGCCTTTCCTCTTTTTCCAACCCACCCTTCCATTCCAGCGCTTCCTCCCCTTCCCTTCCCTCCCTTCCTCCCCCTCCAGCCCTCCCTCAGGCGGGTTTAGAAGGTTAACACTCGATGGCCTGAGGGCGGGATCTTCCTGTGAGGTGTGGCACTGCCTGTCACAACAATTATTTATACGTTTAGAACCAGGCCAGAGAGTAACAGCCTCTTTTTATTTATTACACTCGACTGCTGCAGCAACAGGAAACAATCCCTTAATGTATGGCCCAGACAAAGGGATCGCCCGCCTTGATGTGCGTGAGGGAATACTCGTGCAGGGGCGGCGTGAAACACTATATGCTACAATAACTCCAGGCATTGTCGCTAGTCGTGGCAAAAACAACTGTACGGTACATGGTGGGCGTGAAACCGTGTGCTGCAATTGCTATTTATGGTCAAAATATATGTAATGGAATAATTTCAAGATCAAACTAGTTTCAACCTGTTCGCATCCGTGTAAATCAAGCTATCTGGATTATGAATATTCAAGTTATCTTTTTGAGTTCAACACGTCTGATGGATTCCGCCCACACACACTGAGTGACTGGTTACGTCGTTCACAAAAAGCTTCCCCCTCACAAATCCTTCCTTAAAGTTTATCTCTATATTTCATCATTAATTATTTTTCTTTTAGTGAGCGTGTTACCGCGATGTGCTTTCCTGTCACTGTCGAGGCGCGTAATATTTACTGCGCGAGAAAGCTATTATTCCTTTTTTAATCACTGTTGTAATGTGTGAGTGGGTGGTGTGTTGAAGGGCTGTGTGGTGTGTAGCTGATGTGCGCTGTGTGGCCGTGGTGCGCGTGTGGTGTGGGACTTGCATGCTGTGTGGTGTATGACTCTGGGGTGTGGCATGAGACTGTTAGCATGTTGGTGTTTAATAGCCGTATAATGACTTGCCTTTTTATGCAAGCAAACGTGAGAGTGAGGGTTCTGTAAAAGCCAAAAGGGAGCGTCAGGTGAGAAAGTTCAGGAACCATTGCGCAAAAGAAAGGTTACGTATGATGAGGTGATTGATGGCTCCCTTTCTCTTCAACAGGAAACGCTTGAATATCCCGTTAAGAACACTGCTCGAGCGTGACTTGCGGCAGGTGTTGTGTACCGGATCAGCGCCACTCACTCATGTTATTGTGATGGGATGACCTGATGAGAGAACGGGATTACACACACACACACACACACACACACACACACACACACACACTGACGCTTGACACCCACACTTGCACAGTTGACCCACCAAAAAATATAACAAAAAAGAAAAAGAGAAAAAAAAGCTTATCCATACACTCGACATGCACACCAAATCTTTTAATGCTGTTCATGTCGAAATACGCCCCGTGATGACTTCCTTCCTCTGTGCCGGCTACACACACACACACACACACACACACACACACACACACACACACACACACACACACACACATGAAGAGGTAACAACAGCCCGATTTTCTCTGTTCTGGTCGCTGATTATGTAGGTGTGTGTGTGTGTGTGTGTGTGTGTGTGTGTGTGCAGCTGTTTTGAAGTAAGTGTTCATTGCTTTGAGTCTGCAGTCTTCATGGGTCTTTTAACTCTGTGTACCAAACTTTCGAGCCATGAAAGATCAGCGGCTGGTAGAGGATGAGCTGATGGAAAGGATAGAGGTGGTGGTGGTGGTGGTGGTGGAGAGGAGAAGAGGAAGATAAGATTGAGGAAGAACAGTAATAAGACCAGGAAGAAAAAAACAGGTGCTACACAAGGATAATAAACATATAAGATAAAAGATGTTGAGACGGAGAGGGGAGGGAGCGAGATAGATAAGGAAGATGAGAAAGAGAAGAATGAAAAGGAAATATGATGCACAAGAAGATGAAAGAAAAAAAAGATAAAATCTCAAAAAAAAGAAGATTAGAAGACGAGCGAAGAGAGAAAAAAATAAAAGAAGCTGAAGATGAACGCGTAAGAGGAAGAGGAAATGAGGACGAGCTGGAAAAATAAAAAAAATAAGAATAAGCACACGTGGGGAAGGTGTGCTGAGAGAGACAAGATGTGCACTCGAGCGGGGGATGTGAGGCTGCGGAGATGTGTAAGAACCTGCAGCACTGTCATATTCTTAAACATATCGGCTCCCAAGCACACACATTTCACAAGGCTTTCGTAGGACTTCAAGGCGTTTCCATGAATACCTTTATGACCCTGGTGGTAGAGTGACCCTTCTTCTGTACCGTGAACATGAGAAAACACGCATTAGAACCCGATTAATCTCCTTTTCGGGGTTTGGAAGTAGTTGATGTGAGAGTTGGAAGCGTTCTGAGATACCGACTTCCTTCTTCTTCCTCTCGATGTCTTCTGCAAGTCATGAGGAGACGGAGATGAGTCTTTATACCACGTTAGACTAGGTTAATGAGAGAGAGAGAGAGAGAGAGAGCGCTTTGCAATTTATTTACCAAACGTTTTAGCTTTTTCTCCTCCTCTCTTCGTCCTCCTTTACCTCTTCCTTCTCCTCCTTGTCCTCCTTTTTCTCTTTACTTCCTTCCTTTTCCTCAATTTTTCGTTATTTATTCTTTATTTTATTTCTGTCTCCTGCTTTTTTGCTTTGTTGTTGTTGTTGTTGTTGTTGCTGTTGTTGTTGTTGCTTCTGCTATTGTTCATCATCATCATCATTATCACCACCATCATCACCATCTTTTACTTTTTCCTCCTTTCTCTTCTTTTTCTTTTTTTCTTTTTTTTCTTCTTTTTCTTTTCTTTCTTCTTCTTTTTCTTTTTCTTCTTATTCTTTTTCTTCTCCTCCTCCTCCTCCTCCTCCTCCTCCTCCTCCTCGTCCTCCTCCTCCTCGTCCTCCTCCTTCTCTTCTTTCTTTTCGCGTCCGTAATATTCGTGCAGCCAAAGAGAGGAACGAAGAAAAATATAACCGTCTCTCTGCTGCCGATGGAAAATGTTGACATAGTTTGCGACAAGAAGCCTTAAGTTTGGCCCTTATCTGCACCCACTCGTTGCTAACTATGTTCTCCGAGGTTCACGAAAGAGGAAGTTTTGACATCCATAAGGGGCGTAACAGGTTTGGCGGGGACAGAGAAGGTGGGCGGAGGCGTGAAGCAAAGACAGAGGGCAGGCAAGGGCGTGAGGTTGAGATGATGGGCGGTGAGTGAGGCAGAGAAGGTGAGGGGAAGCATGAGGCAAAAGAGAGGGAGTAGATGGGGCGTGAGGTAAAGAGAGAGGGCAGGCAAGGGCGTAAGGTTGATATGATGGGCGGGGAGTGTGACAGAGAAGGTGGGTGGAGACATAAGGAAAAGAAAGAGAGTAGATGAGGGCGTGAGGTACGGAAGATGGGCGGAAAGTGAGGCAGAGAATGTGGGCGGAGGCATGAGGCAAAGAAAGAGAGCAGTATGGGGAGTGAGATAGGGAGGATGGGTGGGGAGTGAGGCAGAGAGGGTAGGCGATCTCCTCCCGAAATTGACCTCTCTTTCTGCCACCTCTTTGGATTCTTTTTAGGAGCAGCGAGTAGTGGGCTTTTTTATTATTATTGTTTCCTTTTTTTTTGCCCTTGAGCTGTCTCCTTTGTTTAAAAAAAAAAAAAAAAGGAAGAGAGCTGAGGGATGGGCGGCCGTGTGAGGAAGAGAGAGCGGGAGTTGGCGTCAGACCCGGCTTCCACTACCACAAGCTTGCGTGTCTGCTCTGCGGCCGCCGTAGTCACGCAGGGGCTCAAGGGGCATTTATTCCTCTTCGCTTCACGATATAACCACATAGCAAAGAATACTAAGTCTTTTAACTGGACCGACACGAGGATGGTCAAGCGTCACGAGACCCACATCGGCGGGGCACGACTCGGCGAGGCCCGCTGGGAAAAACCAACATGACCACCGATCGCGGCCAAGTCGTGCCGGGGGCGAGGAGAGAGGAGGAAGCAACACCGTCACGGACCAGAGTGACAGATAGATAGATAGATAGACAGACAGACAGACCGATAGATAGACAGATAGATATATAGATAAATAGATTGAGAGATAGATAGATATATAGATAGACAGATAGACAGACAGACAGACAGATAGATAGATAGATAGATAGATAGATTGAGATAGATAGATAGATAGGTAGGTAGATAGAGACAGATAGAGAGGGAATATATATAGTCTGTTCCGCCTCGTTGCCTTTGGTCTCTGGCGTTGGTGATAATGAAGATGCTGATGAAATAGAGGGGATGTAGTGGAGATGATGGAGGTAGTGGGGATGGATGTCAGGCTGGTGCACTAGAGGTTATGATTATAGTGGTGATGATGTAGATGGAAGTGATGCATTGGTGATGACAAAGATGGCGGGGAGGTGTAGTGATGATGGTAGCTGATTGATGCTGTTGTGAAGGAGATTAGAGGTGATGAGGGCGAGTGACTGAGCTGCTCTTTTCCTCTCTGGTGATGATAGTGATGGTGAGGTTGCAGTGGTGATAAAGATGAAGGTGATGTAGAAGTGATGGTGACGAGTGATTGAGCTGCTCTTTTTCTCTCTGGTGATGATAGTGATGGTGAGGTTGCAGTGGTGATAAAGATGAAGGTGATGTAGAAGTGATGGTGACGAGTGATTGAGCTGCTCTTTTTCTCTCTGGTGATGATAGTGATGGTGAGGTTGCAGTGGTGATAAAGATGAAGGTGATGTAGAAGTGATGGTGACGAGTGATTGAGGTGCCCTTCTTTTTTTTCCTTTGGAGGTTAAAATTAAAGCTGAATTGATATACGAACGCGTAGCTCGAACCCACGTGACAATCTGTATCCAATCCAGACTTCTTGGATGTGCGAGACTGCAATTTATAGATTACTCAACCCGTCACCACCCTACTTCACAAACGAGTATAGCAGAGCACCAGATGGCATGACACACAGCTCGTAGTATTAATATAGCTATTCTGTTATGTTGCGTCTACTTGTTTATCTTGCTGACGTCACGGAAACAAACACAATAGATGATCAATAGATGCTTCATAAATTTCCGTGTGCAGTATATACCTCTGAAAATGGATGATGGCGGTAGTGCTGGAGATAACATTGTGGTGGCGAGCACTAACCTGACACACACATAGATGATTGAATACCAGACGGAAAGGGCACCCGCACACCGCTCTCAGCAGTATTAAAAGTCTTGACACACATAGATGATTGAACCCAAGACGCGGACGGCACCCACACACCGCTCTCAACAGTATTAAAAGTCTTGACACACAAAGATGATTGAACCCCAGACGCAAAGGGCACCCACACACCGCTCTCAACAGTATTAAAAGTCTTGGGTCGTGAGAGTAATTGCTATAGGTAAAATTGTGTCCAGGTGAGAAATGTTTGAAGACCAGTGATTTAACGCAAGTAAAGGAGTGAGCAACAGGTGATGGGAGGCATATAACTCTCGTATAGTGATTTTAGGAGGCTTCAAAAAGGGTCGTGAGGGGAAGGCTAATAATATACTGTGCCGCTGTAAGAAAAAGACAATTGAAGAGCGAATTTAATGCAGTAAACTAATTATTTATCTTCATTTATTCAAAACTTCACTGTCGACCGTTTTCTTCTTATTTTCTTTCCGGCATTTTCCTCCGTTATTTTTGTTTTATTTATTCGGCCTCCTTCTCACTCAGTCTCATTTTTCTTTCTGGCATTTTCCTCGTTATTTTTATTATATTTATTCGGCCTCCTCCTCACTCAGTCTCATTTTTTTCTTTCTGGCATTTTCCTCCGTTATTTTATTTTATTTATTCGGCCTCCCCCTCACTCGGTCTAATTTTTCTTACATCCTCATCTATCTATTTTTTTTTTCGGCATCATCTTCCGTCTTCATATTTTTTTGCATTGTTTTTTGGCATTTTTCACAGTTTGTCTTAATGGAAGGATCGTGTCGCGGGTATTTTTTTTTATCCTCCACTCCTCTTTCCCGTCCCTGATCTGTCTTCATCGCAACCAATAGACACAAGGCAACGGCATATGACCTCGTGAATCTGCAAAATACCTCCTGCATGGCGTCACCTCTGCTTGCCTCCCGCCTCGATACTTAGGGCCGTATTTTAAGACGCCATCGCTTCTCACATCAACTATTTCTAAAGGTCAAAGAGGGGATCAATCAGGTTCTAATGAGTGTTTTTTTAGACTCATGGTACAGAAGAAGGGTCAAACTACCACCAGGGTCATAAAACTACCCCTGGGAATGCCCACGACTCCTAGAAAAGCCTTGTCAAATAGGTGTTCTTGGGCGGCGAAATATCTTATAATACAACCCTTACACACGCCTCGCCTCCTCTTCACCTCGCTGCCTCAAGGTCGGTGGGTGGGTGGACGGGCGAGGAAATACCCGACTCATGTTGATCGTCGGTGCTGTTTGCGATCCACGTACAGCGATAGAAGGTCATTCCTCGGCTTCCCTAAGTTCCGTACATACCTTTCACTGTTTCTTACGACGACTGGTTTATGAGATATTGGTGTTAAGTTATATCTTGGACACACACACACACACACACACACACACACACACACACACACACACACACACACACACACACACACAGGAATAATCTCTGCTCAGTTTGGAGAGAGTTGATTCAATCGGGGTTTATTACCGCCACCAGTATCCCCTCAAGCCGCTCGGAGACTCGCTGGACACACTTCTGGTTACTCAAAGTCCAGTTACCTGTCAATTTAGCAGCACACCTGTCCACCTGTTGCCTCCCCTTCCTCCTCCTCCTCCTCCTCCTCCTCCTTTTCCTCCGCCTCATCCTATGTTCGGGTCCATAGCGGAGAACTTCGAGTGTAAGACGCCGGGAGTAACGTTATCTTTCTTATCTCGATGCTAAGACCTCACCTGGGATATGCATTGCAGTTCTGGTCCCCTAATTATGATAAAGGACAATGAATTACTGGAGAGTTCAGAGACTACGGAAATTAAATCACCCTTTTTGTATCAAGCGACTCGGGGCCGATTCTGCAGTCATCTTCTTTTGTTTTGAGGGAGGTAGTTTATCCGAGGGAGAGAGCGAGGGAGGGTTGGGGAGGAGGAAGAATGGGCTAAGTTGTTTATGAGAAGATACGTGTTGGAGGCACCGAATGGCTTGCTTGTTACGTTGTGGTTGGGGGCGATGACTCTACCGTTCCCCCTCCTCGTTGTTGTTGTTGTTGTTGTTGTTGTTGTTGTTGTTGTTGTTCCCTCTCTACTTATTTCTTTTCTCCTCTTCCTTCTCTTTTTCTTCTCTTTAACCTCCTTTTTTCTCATTCTTCTTCTTCTTCTTCTTCTTCTTCTTCTTCTTCTTCTTCTTCTTCTTCTTCTTCTTCTTCTTCTTCTTCTTCTTTTCTAATATTTTGGTCTTAATCTCATGGCATTGATATTTCTGCCGTTTCTATCCATTATCAATGTTAATGCTTTTCATCTTTAATATAATGACGTGTTCTTTCTATATTAGTTTACATTTCTTTTTTATACACTGTAATTTAAATGTTCTCTTCCACCTGACGTACTGAAGTGGGGGTCTCTTTACAGGTGTCCGCCAGGTGACATCGAGGCTTCTACATCACCGTCCCGACTGGCAGGTAATTATTGTTCATCTGGCACCGTTTCCTTCCCTCATCATCATTTGTTTTACGTCACTGCTCTCCCATTCCTCCTCTCCTCGCTCACCCTAACCTCTCGTAAACACACACACACACACACACACACACACACACACACACACACACACACACACAGCTCACACTTTCATTCCCGTTCAGGCCATTCAGAGTCCCTTCCTTTTTTTCCTTCCCTTCCTTTTCTTCAAACATCCACTCGCCACCACACACTTCTGCACTCTTCCGCATTTCTTCACTGACATACACGCACAGGTCACTTCTTACATATCAATAGCATTCATTACAAGTGTATCTCCTTTCCTTTTCCCTATTTCTGTCCACCAAACACACATCCTTGTAACCTACACAGCCACCAACCTACCTACCCCTCTTTCCCTCCTTCCCTTCCTTCACCTTTTTGTCCATGCATGTTATTACGACTCTCTGCTTCTTTCCTTCGTATGTCTCTCCTTTCCTTTCTCCCCTGTTCCTATCCATCAAACACACATCCCTGTACCCTACGCTGCCACCAACCTATATTTAGCTCTCTCTTCCCTTCCTCGCTTCCTTCCCCGACTCACTCACACATATTTACTTTTACTCATCCATGTTATTACGACTCTCTGCTTCTTTCCTTCGTATACCTCTCCTTTCTTTTCTTCCCTGCTCATATCATCCATGTTATTACGACTCGGCTTCTTCCCTTCATTGACCCAATCGCCCCCACACAAATCTACGTACCAAGAAGCCACTACCCACCCATCCCTTCACCTACCCATCCGTTCAGCCACCCACCCACCCATCATGGTTGCTCTCTACCTTCCCCTAATCAGGTTAATTGGTGCTCGCCGAGGTCAAAATAGCCGAGGGTGAAATTCTAACTAGCCAACAACTTCTCACAACGGTCACGGCAATATATTGGTTCAGTCTGTTTTCTGTAATTACTGAGCGTGAAAATAAGAGAAGTAGAGCGGAAATGAAAAAAATAAAATAAATGAGTGGAACTTATTTAGAGAGAGAGAGAGAGAGAGAGAGAGAGAGAGAGAGAGAGATTTTTTTTTATTCCACTACAACTTATTTCGTTAAGGAAAATAATATGTAATGAACTGAATTTCCACTGAGCCCCATGATTTACTAACCTCTTTTCCTCTTTTCCCCGTAGAGAAGCTCCTCCTCCCCCCTTCCCCCCATCCCCTCCACACACAAACACTTTAATGACCTCAGTAATTATCCGAAGGTAGTCAGCATTCACGTTTACCGCTTTAATTGACTCATTCGGTGTTTGATTCCTTTAATTTTTGTTTTTTTATAGCGACAAAACCAAAATTCTACGCCAGTTAGTAGTTTTGTTTTGTTAATGTTAAGTCGTACAGTTTCATTTGACTTTTGGTTTGTTTGATATGTGTGACCGTTCATTGATTTACATATATTTTTTTAAGTTAAACCAAAATTCTTCATAAACTTTTTCTTGAGAGGCATATGGAGGATGGTGGATGAAAGTGTAGATGGTGGATATGTCGATGAACGGATAGGTGTGTGGAGAGTGGGTATGTGGATGCACGAATATGTAGGTGGGTAGATGTTGGGTATGTGGATGAACGAGTATATGTGTTGACAGCGGGTATGTGAATGGACTGGATAGATGATAAATATTGGATATATGGATGAACGAATAGGTGTATGGATAATGGGTATGTGGATAGAGAAATAAGCATGTCGAAGTGGGGTATCTGGATGGATTGGATAGGTATGTGGTTACTGGGTTTGTGGATATGTTTATTTACTTTATTCTATAACCTTTGTATGTTTTTTTTTGTGTGTGTCCTTCTGCGGTTCTACATGA
Source organism: Eriocheir sinensis (assembly GCF_024679095.1). Classification (NCBI taxonomy): domain Eukaryota; kingdom Metazoa; phylum Arthropoda; class Malacostraca; order Decapoda; family Varunidae; genus Eriocheir; species Eriocheir sinensis. The sequence continues at coordinate 5,800,845 of NC_066529.1, read as the reverse complement.
CGGACATTTACGAGCATTTTTCTTTTCATTATGTTTGTTGTTCTTGGCCTGGGTCATATGCCGCCACCTCCCCTCAAAAAAACGTCAATCGCGGTAAAACTTATTGGTTCCAACACTATATACATCACTTTGGGCTCCGGAGGACGATCCTGACATATTTGTGGGAAGGGCAAGTAGGTTAGGTTAGGTTAGGATAAGTTAGGTTAGATTAGGTTAGGTTAGGCCAGGTGGGCGGGTGCGTGGGCTGATTCTCTCTCTCTCTCTCTCTCTCTCTCTCTCTCTCTCTCTCTCTCTCTCTCTCTCTCTCTCTCCAGCCCCCCCACCCCCCCACCCCCCGCCACGTGCTACCAGTTCCATTTCAGCGTCTGTCAGGGATGAGTGACCCGTTTTCTTTTCTGTCGTTATCGTTTTTGCCTGGCTGACTCATCTTTTCCTACGTGGAGGTACTACTTACCCTACTTTTTCTACCCACTTAGAGATGTTTGCCGTAGTTTCTTTTGTCACTGTCCCTCTTTTTCATGGTTACTATTTTTGCCTATTAGCATTTTCCTTTCCTCATTCAGTGTTGCGTTTTATATAGAGATTTGTTACCTTATTCAGATGCCTCGCCCCCTGTCACCCCCTCGCACTGTTGCCTCCTGCCTTCTCCTCATCTCCTTATATCCTTCCTTACCACCTTAGCAGCCTTGTCCTTTCCTTTGCTCTTGTTGTTTCTTATATAAAGTAGTTACTGTCTTTGTTTTGCTACCTTTTCCCTTACAGCAACGGGAGCAGCTCAAGGGCAAACAAAGGCAAACACACACACACACACACACACACACACACACACACACACACACACACACACACTATGAACGAACCCTAAGTGATCGGTCGCAGTAGCAAAACAATAAAACCAGCAAATTGGAGATGGTAGTGATATGTATGGTCGAAGGAACTCGAGGAGATGAAAAAGAGAAACCACAGCAAAAAATAAATTAAAGTGGATCGATTTTTCTTCCATGTAATTTCTTTTTCTTTTTTTATACATTTTCAGTTCATGTTTTTTTTTCGTGAATTTGGTATTTTTTTCAAGCTTTTGTTTTCTTCGTGTGAGATTTGTCTTGTTTTTTTTTTTCATCGTTTGTAGTCTGTCTTGTGGGTGTATATTTTCTCTTCGCATATAATTTTCGTCTTTTATTTTCTTCCATTCTACAAACTCTGTCTTATTGATATTTATTTGTGGAAAGTTTGTCTCCGTTTTATTTTCTTCCCTTCTACAAACTCTTTCTTATTGTTATTTAGTTGTGCAAAGTTTTTCTCCTCGTTTTTCACTAATTTCCTCCCCTCGTAGAAAATTTATCATCTATTATTTTCTCTATATATACTTTCTGTCCCATCTCTTTCTTTTCCACAAATTTTCCTACTTCTCGTTTTCTTTTCTGTATATCTTTCGCTATTTAATCATTTTTTATCATTAATTTTTTTCCTTTTCGCTTTTTACCTCACGCATTTCCTGACATTTCGCTTTAATCTTTGTGCAAAATTTATGTTTATGTTTTCACCTATGTAGAATTTGTCTTTTTAGTTACTTTCTTCCTCTTCTTATCGCATTTTGTTTCTTTCCTTCTTATACCTTAATTTCGTTCCTTTTTTTGTCTCTTTGCTGTAGTTCTCGTTTTTTCTTTCATATATACATCTCCTATTTTCTCCTTTTCTCTGCATAATAATAAAGAAAAAATAGGAAACAGGTTCATTATTATCATGCTTTTTTTTTCTCCCTCGTCTACTTCCTGTTCTCGCTTTTTCTTCATATATACATCTCCTATTTTCTCCTTTTCTCTGCATCGTCTCCTATTTTCTCATTTTCTCTGCATCATCTCCTATTTTCTCCTTTTCTCTGCATCATCTCCTATTTTCTCCTTTTCTCTGCATCATCCCCTATTTTCTCCTTTTCTCTGCATCGTCTCCTATTTTCTCCTTTTCTCTGCATCATCTCCTATTTTCTCCTTTTCTCTGCATCGTCTCCTATTTTCTCCTTTTCTCTGCATCATCTCCTATTTTCTCCTTTTCTCTGCATCATCTCCTATTTTCTCCTTTTCTCTGCACATCTCCTATTTTCTCCTTTTCTCTGCATCATCCCCTATTTTCTCCTTTTCTCTGCATCATCTCCTATTTTCTCCTTTTCTCTGCATCATCTCCTATTTTCTCCTTTTCTCTGCATCATAAAGAAAAAAAAAATAGGAAACAGGTTCGTTATTATCATGCTTTTGTTTTTCTCCCTCGTGTACTTGCTGTTCTCTCTTTTTCTTCCTCAGCTCACACTTTTCCATCTTTTTCGACTCTCCGGTACACTCCCTGAGCCGCCTCCGTCGTAAAGTTTTCAATAGAGGCATTAGCAGGAGCCCCGGACCATGTTCAGTAGTAATATGATTATCCTCGTGCTTTTTTCCGAGACCGCCGGAATATTTTTTCTTTGTAGATTTTTAGTCCTCACTTTTTTATATATTTTTCTTCGTCCTAACTTTCTTCAATCTTTCTTGAGAGTTTGGTATTTTTGTTTCGTTTTATTTTTCTTCGTTCCCACTTTCCTGCAGTCTCGGGTCGTTTGACTTTCCTCGTTCCCGCTTTCCTTGAGTCTCCCCGATCGTGAAGGTCCGCCATCAAGGCTTCACCAGGAACTCCGAACACCGTAACATTGATTTTCCTTCGTATTTTTATTTCCATCACCATTTTTTTCCTCTGTGGCTCAGTTTCTGCGAGACTCCTTGACCGCGAGGTTATCTTATCATGGCATCATCATCATCATCTTCCCCGACCATGCACACCGTAAAATTCTCTTCGCTTCTTTAAGGGGCTATTACACTGGGCAAATTTTCCGTGGATCTTCACTCAAACCACGATTTCCGCTGGCGTGGTTCTAATATTTCCTTGGTTTTCTGACGTGTCCACGATCTTCCAAAGCTACGGTAGATTTCACTGAAGGACGACGGTATTACTCACCATCATCATCAGCAGCAATAACAAGAAACAAATGAGAACTACGCTAGCGGAAATCGTGGTTTGACTGAAGATCCACGAAAAATTAGCCCAGTGTAATAGCCCCTTTATCCGTCCACTGTGCTCGCCCTTCCTCGTCTCCATATCCACCATCAGCGACTCGGTTTATTTTTCACGTCTGCATTAGCTTCCTCCTCCGCCGCCGCCGCCGTTGCTTCATCTCCACCCTCCTGTCCTCATCTTGATAGTCGTGGTAGCGACCTCATCCTCCCGGAAGCACCCCACGCAATCAGAGCGGTGGAAACACAAGAATGTGCAGGAAAGCGATGCCTGACCTCTCTCCGTGTCCTTGTATCATCTCTCTCTCTCTCTCTCTCTCTCTCTCTCTCTCTCTCTCTCTCTCTCTCTCTCTCTCTTCTATTTATTTATCTATCTACTTTTCCCGGTTTATCCATCATTTATCTACCTATTTACCTATTTTTTGTGTGAATTTGTGTCAGAGAGAGAGAGAGAGAGAGAGAGAGAGAGAGAGATATTAGGCTAGCCAGACTGTGAACTCGTCCAAAAGAAAACCTTTCATTGGCTAAGTAATTTCCGTACTAAACTTCTATTATTATCTCTTTTTTTTATCTACTTCCACTTCCACTTTTTTTTTCTTCCCTCTCCAAGCTTATTCTTCCTTCCTTCTTCCTTCCTTTTTTCTTGCTGCGTGTTTCTTTTTATCCATACAAACATTCCCTCCCTTCCTTCCTTCCTTCCTTCCTTTCCTTTCCTTTCCTTTCCTTTCCTTTCCTTCCTTCCTTCCTTCTTTTCCTTCATTTTCTTTTCGCTGCGTTCCGTCAATCCTCTTTAATCGCACCAACTCCAGTAAATGTCACATCGAGTTTGTCATAAGTTCCAGGAGTTAGGTCGTGACGTAAAAGGGATAAGGAAGGGCAACAGGTCTCGATTAATGAATGTCAGACATCAATCAGGAGGAGGAAGAAGAGGAGGAGGTGGAGGAGGAGAAGGAGGAGGAAGAAGGAGAGCCAGCACTAAACTCTCCCTTCGTCGAACTGAGGGACGCCGAGGGACAAGTTGAAGGTCCACGTCTTAGCTCTCTTCTGCTGGTTCTCTTCATGACATCGAAGTGGTGAGGGACGGAAGTGACTCTGGGGTATTGAGTGGCAAGCGGGCGGCGGGATCACCTTCTGCGGTCCATTGTGAAGGCCTAGGCGGTGGCGAAGGTCGAGCATTGAACATTAACCTTCCTATTGTCAAACTAAGGACAGGACGGAACGAGTAAGTGGCTCATCTCTCTCGCTTCCTCTGTTTCCGTTCATGATAGAGAAGGAGTAAGGAAGGGAAGCGATTCTTGGAGTGTTAAGTGATAAGTGGCGGCGGAGTTGAAACATTGAACATTAACCTTTCTATTGTCAAACCGAGGGACGGGGCGAGTAAGCGGCACATTTCTATCCCTTCCTCTGTTTCCGATCATGTTATAGAAGCAGTGAGCAGGGAAGCGATTCTTGGAGTATTGAGTGCCATGTGGCGGCGGCCCAGAAACACTGAACAGTAACCTTCCTATTGTCAAACTGAGGGACAGGAAAGGATGAGTATGCGGAACATCTCTTTCATTCTCTGTTTCCGTTCATGATTGAGAAGTAGGGAGGAAGGGAAGCGATTCTTGGAGTATTGAGTGCCATGTGGCGGCGGAGCAGAAACACTGAGCATTAACCTTCCCTTGAACTTTCTTGTCAGAGGGATGGGACGGGACGAGTAAACGGTACATCTCTATCACTACTTATGTTCCCACTTTTGATTTAGAAGTAGTGAGAAAGGAAACGGTTCTTGAAGTATAAAGTGACAAATGTTAGGGAGGCATAAACAGTGAGTCTTATCCCTTTGTCAAACTGATGGACGTGACGGGCTGGAACGGAACTAGGAACCAGCCCATCTCCATCACTTCCTCGGTTTCTGGTCATGATATAGAAGCGGTGAGGGAGTGAAGCGGTTCTTGGATAATTGAGTGATATGTGCATGTGGTTTTAAGTTCACACGCTTGATGAAACGCGCACGACTCTTAAACCATTTGCTGATTGGTAAATTGAGGAGCTTCAAAATGCACTGAAATCTTCAAATGACACACACAGTTAGCTTTATAGGCCTGAGAAGGTGTACTGTGCGTTAGTGGGTTCAAGAGTCTGGAAAATAAGGGACGGGAAGGAACGGGAAGAGTCGGCAAGCGGCGCAACTCTCTCAGGCACTCACTTCCGCTGCTTCCGTCCGTGATCGCGAAAATAACAGTTCATTCATGCAGGAGCCGAGGCTGAGCCGAGGGAAGGGAAACCAGATGAGCCGGGGCTGGGAGGGGACTGGAAACGCGAAAGAATAAAGGAGAACAGTTCTCTGAGGACTTGAAAGGGCTGGGAAGTGTTGTTAAGGATGGGGGTTAGGGCTGTTAATTGAGCTTGGGTGACTGGCCTAAACTGGGGACTGGGATTAACAGGGTAGATCTGAATAAGAGGTTGCAGGGAGGCTGGGATGGGGTGATATGGTTAAAGGGGCTGTTGGCTGGACTTGACTGGACTGACTTAGATAAACGGGCTTTTGACGAGTGGAAGGAGTCTAGTGGATTGAATGGATAGGGTTGTTTAGGGCTTGATAAGATGACCTGTTGCCTGCACTGGGCTTGGATGTGGTGGATAAAGGAGCTGTTTGGGGCTGTTGACTGGGATGGATGATGGAAGGGGATGATGAGACGGCTGGGGACTGCATTGGGGTTAGGGACTAGTCATGGCAAGGAAAGAAGATGAGCAATTTGTGAGCTAGACTGGATTATGGAATGGACTGAGGGACTTCGTTTGGTTGTACTGGCCTGGATGAAGGGACTAGGGGCTGCATTTGGGTTGGGGACTGGTCTATGCAATGGAAAGAAGATAAGCAATTTGTGAGCTAGACTGGATTATGGAATGGACTGAGGGACTTGGATTGGTTGTGCTGGGCTGGACAAAGGGGCTTGGACTGGGCTGATGACGGGATTGGGGGCTGGGCGAAGGTGGATTGGCCTGGATGACGGGATTGGGGGCTGGGCGAAGGTGGATTGGCCTGGATGACGGGATTGGGGGCTGGGCGAAGGTGGATTGGCCTGGATGACGGGATTGGGGGCTGGGCAGAGGTGGATTGGCCTGGATAAAAGGGCCGGGCGGAGGTGGATTGGCCTGGATAAAAGGGCTGGGCGGAGGTGGATTGGGCTGGATGAAAGGGCTGGGCGGAGGTGGATTGGCCTGGATAAAAGGGCTGGGCGGAGATGGATTGGGCTGGATGAAAGGGCTGGGCGGAGGTGGATTGGCCTGAATGAGTGGAGCTGTTTATCTGTGGTCAACGTGATAGGCTCGCTGGCTCCCCGTGATTGTTGCCTCACGCCTCAGCTCTCTCCGACTTCCCATCCAACACGAAGGAGGAGGAGGAGGAGGTAGCGGGGTCTGATGAGCCTCCTCTTCTTCCTCTTCCTCCTCCTCCTCCTCCGTTGCCTCCTCCCCAAGCGCACCTGCTCTCCTCCGAGTCTGACCCACTAAACTAGTTGCCGTTAGTGTCATTCTCTCTCTCTCTCTCTCTCTCTCTCTCTCTCTCTCTCTCTCTCTCTCTCTCTCTCTCTCTCTCTCTCTCTCTCTCTCTCTCTCTCTCTCTCTCTCTCTCTCTCTCTCTCTCTCTCTCTCTCTCTCTCTCTCTCTCTCTCTCTCTCTCTCTCTCTCTCGGTATCGGTGTCAAGAATGATCGAACGAACTTGACCTTTCCAATTAACGAAGCTCGGCCTTTGGATCTAAGCGAGCGAGCGACATGTTTCGTCTTGTTCAAGGTCCTAACATTCTTTGATTCTCTCCAAATTAATTTCGGTCAATGAAAATATCGGATGAGGTTCGGATTAGTTTCTCCCATCTGTCTGGACGCAAGGCTATTATTAGAGTTATTTAGGAGAAAAGGTGCCTTGTATGCCATGAAATATGATAATTAGTTTGCCAGCTTACCGTTGAAAAAACGTAATAACATTGCATCATCCAGGTTAGTCGAGCGACCCTTTTTTGTTTTATTTATTTATTTTTGTACTAGATCTGCTTCCATCATTGTAAAAACAAACCGTACATCCATAAATAGGGCAGCAGCCATACCTCTAATGCTATACAGGTGGAACAAGCGATATTATAAAAATTAATTTCTCGAGAGCCGTGTGACTGAAAACTTAACTGAGGAGCTTGAACACAGACATGATAAGCGTAAGAGATTGATTTTCAAGGAAGAATTAAGTGATCGTTTGATATAAATAGATACGTGTGTGTGTGTGTGTGTGTGTGTGTGTGTGTGTGTGTGTGTGTGTGTGTGTGTGTGTGCTTGATTCTCTCACTCTCTTTGTTTTCTCTCTTTATCAGTCTGTCTATCAATCTATCTATCTTTTTTTTCCTTTCTCTATCTATCTATCTGTCTATGTATATCTTTACCCACCTTCGTATTTCCCTCTCCATCCTTCGCTTCACTTTCATTTCCTAACCTGCAATATTCATGTTATTTGTGAGTGCATTGAATATTTTTTTTTTATGTTTTAACTTTATAACAAACGGTACAGGTGCAGCGGCAATATCATAAATCACTGCTTTTTTTTTTTTTTTTTTTTTTTTTTTTTTCATGTGGGGATGAACGAGGCGTCCGGTTGTTGTTGTTGTTGTTGTTGTTGTTGTTGTTGATATTTATGGAGTTGAAAGTTTATTACGTGCTTAAACCTTCTGCCTGTCATCATCATCATCAGTAGCAGCATACATACATACATACATACATACATACATGCAGATAGACTATACAATGATTCATAAACTTATGTCATTATGATTCATGAAGTTATGTTTTTCATATATAGGTGAGTGTGTGTGTGTGTGTGTGTGTGTGTGTGTGTGTGTGTGTGTGTGTGTGTGTGTGTGTGTGTGTGTGTGTGTGTATTAATTGCAGCAAAGTATTAAAAGGGATTGTCGAAATTTGTTAGTGCAGTGGTGGTTCATTTGTCTACGCAGTTTCTCTCTCTCTCTCTCTCTCTCTCTCTCTCTCTCTCTCTCTCTCTCTCTCTCTCTCTCTCTCTGTTAATCTACCTTTTGATCTATTTGTTCATGTATCTCCCTGTTTATCTGTCTGTCGATCGAGCTGTTAATGTGTCCATCTATAAAATGGTCGAAGGGGGAGAGAGAGAGAGAGAGAGAGAGAGAGAGAGAGAGAACAAAGTAAGTGTCTCTGTCTCCTAAACTCTGGGCATGTGTCTGAACATTAATTTCGCACCCTTCCCTGAGGCGAGTTCCAGACAGATGCTCGCTCACTAACCCACTTAAACTTGTCTCGGGTTGGCACAAGTTGACTTAATACTCGTTGTGGCATGAATACCAGAGGGCGGAATACAGTGCGCGAGTCTGGAAATGTTGCCCACACAAGCCTGCCTCTATCCCTCCCTCTTTCTCTTTCCTCTCCGACCTGTTTTCTCTCCTTCATTTTCTCCCTTTCTTATTTTCATTTTTTTTCCGACGCCTCCTTTTTCTATGTTCTTCCCACTCTTCCTTCTTTTCTTCCCGTTTTCCTTCCCCTCTTGTTTTCCATCCTTCCTTCCTTTCATTTCTTTATTTTTTTCATTTTCTTTTTTCATTCCTTTCCACAAGTTTCCTCCTATTCTTATTTAGTTATTTGGTCCTTTCTTTAACTTCTTCCTACTCACTCATCCTTCCATTTTTACCATGTTCCTCCATACATACTCCTCTTTTACTGTCTTTCTTACTTTCTTTTTTTTTTCTTTCCTTCCTTTCTTCTTTCCCTCTCCTATCTTCCATTCTTCCCACACGTCTCTGTTTTCATTCTTCATTTCTTCCTTTTTTCCTTGCCTTTATCTCATTCTTCCTTTCATTCCTTTGCTATGCTTTCTTCACTTCCTCCGTTCTTCCTTTTCATTTATTTTCTTTGCATTTTTTTCCATGTCTATCGCTCCGTGTATTACTCTCTCTCCTTTATACTCATCTTCTTTTTCTCTTGTTCATCTCCTTCTCGCTTTCCTTTATCCATTCCTCTTTTCTTTTTTCTTTTCTTTCTTTCTGTCGCTGTTTTTTTTCGTCTTTTTCCTCTCCTCTCTTTTATTTTTACCTCTCCCCAACATTGCCCTCTTGCATTCCTCCCTTTCTTTATTTACATTCTCTCTCTCTCTCTCTCTCTCTCTCTCTCTCTCTCTCTCTCTCTCTCTCTCTCTCTCTCTCTCTCTCTCTCCATCGTTTATTTCTCAAGTTTTCGATACCTGCCGATATCTGTGGTCCACTTTCTCTCTCTCTCTCTCTCTCTCTCTCTCTCTCTCTCTCTCTCTCTCTCTCTCTCTCTCTCTCTCTCTCTCTCTCTCTCTCTCTCTCTCTCTCTCTCTCTGCCACACGTTTCCCACCCTAGATTTCTTCCTCTAAAAACCCATTTCTATGCTCCCTTTTTCCCATTGTCTCTCCTCCCTTCCTTCCTCCTCCCTTCCCTCCCCTCCTCCTTCCTCCTCCTCCCTCCTCCCTTCCTCCCTTCCTTCCTCCTCCCTCCTCCTTCCTCCTTCCCTTCTCCTTCCTCCCCTTCTGTTCCCTCCATATTGCTCTGTTCACAATCTTTTATTTTCTCTTTCTTTCCTTCCAATTTGGTCCTCTCTCCAGTTCTCTTTTTTCCCGTCTATGTTCTTAACCCTCCAGTCTCTCTCTTTTCTTGCTTTTCTCTCTCTCTCTCTCTCTCTCTCTCTCTCTCTCTCTCTCTCTCTCTCTCTCTCTCTCTCTCTCTCTCTCTCTCTCTCTCTCTCTCTCTCTCTGCACCCCTAGGCCTTTCCCTCTCATTGTCTCTCTCTTCATTAGTTCTTCCATTCCTCCTCCTCCTCCTCCTCCTCCTTCTACTCTTCCCCTTCTTCCTTCTCCTCCTCCTCCTCCTCCTCCCTCTGTGGTTTTAATGACGTAACGGAGGAAGTATTGCCACCTGTGTGTGGTTAAGTGGCAACACACACACACACACACACACACACATACGGAATGATAGTGCAGCAATCCGTGTGTGCGTATTGTGTGTGTGTGTGTCCCCGTTTTTTCCGTGTTTTGCTTCGTTTAATGATTGAGTGTGTTTGTTTTTGAGGTTCAGCGTGACGAGTGTGTTTGTTTTTGAGGTTCAGCGTGACGAGTGTGTTTGTTTTTGAGGTTCAGCGTGACGAGTGTGTTTGTTTTTGAGGTTCAGCGTGACGAGTGTGTTTGTTTTTGAGGTTCAGCGTGACGAGTGTGTTTGTTTTTGAGGTTCAGCGTGACGAGTGTGTTTGTTTTTGAGGTTCAGCGTGACGAGTGTGTTTGTTTTTGAGGTTCAGCGTGACGAGTGTGTTTGTTTTGAGGTTCAGCCAGACAGTGTGTTTGTTTTGAGGTTCAGCGTGACGAGTGTGTTTGTTTTGAGGTTCAGCGTGACAGTGTGTTTGTTTTGAGGTTCAGCGTGGCAGTGTGTTTGTTTTGAGGTTCAGCCAGACGAGTGTGTTTGTTTTTGAGGTTCAGCGTGACGAGTGTGTTTGTTTTTGAGGTTCAGCGTGACGAGTGTGTTTGTTTTTGAGGTTCAGCGTGACGAGTGTGTTTGTTTTTGAGGTTCAGCGTGACGAGTGTGTTTGTTTTTGAGGTTCAGCGTGACGAGTGTGTTTGTTTTTTCTTGGCGGTCCTTCATTCCTCTTTTTGGTTTGTTTTTTCAGGTGTTTGTTCTTCCCCTCCGTTTTTTTTTTAGTCTTTATATTCATTCTTTATTTACCTACACATTCCAGTTTTCGTTTATTTATTTACACGTTACATCGGTTTATTTTATTTACTTATTTATCTATTTGTTCTTTTCTATTGGTTTTATTTTTCCAGCTGGTAATTTCCTTTCACTCCTAGTTACTGTTTTTTTATTTTTTTATTTCATCGTCGTTTCTGTTTTGTTATCTTTTTTTTTATTTCTCTTTGTTTGCCCTTCATCTTTGTGTGTGTGTGTGTGCGTGTGTGTGTGTGTGCGTGTGCGTGTGTGTGTGTGTGTGTGTGTGTGTGTGTGTGTGTGTCGCTACATATGAGATTCGTCCGCATATCTTTCTTCTTCCAACCTGTAGGACCTTGCCACAGCCACAGAGAGAGAGAGAGAGAGAGAGAGAGAGAGAGAGACTCAGCTAGAACCAACAAAACCCCGTCCGTACCTTCTCTGCTCTCCTCCCTGAACCCAACGACTTCGCGCCTCTTGTCAAATATTTCATGAGCACACTACAGGACGGAGCGAGGTACTTAAACCGAATGTCGAGACCCTTCCCTTTGCAAACTACCGAATAGGCTCCGACCTGTGTTGCGCGGCGGAGGAGGCGACGCTGAAGAGTTAAGTTTAGAAAATGTTTGAGACTCGGCGCTGGGAGGTGGAGATTAACATTGAGGGCAAGAGGAAGAAAGGAAGGAGCCTAGATAATGTATGAGATGGGGTGCTTGGTGTTGATGAGGAGAGGAAGAAGAGAGGGAGAGGAAGAATCCTTGATCATGTATTTGTCGTGGTGGTGGGAGGTGAAGAGGAAGTGGAAGGAAGAAGAGGAAGAAAGGAAGAAGCCTAAATCATGTATGAGTCGTGGTGGTGGGAGGTGAAGAGGAAAAGGAAGGAAGAAGAAGAAGAAAGGAAGAAGCCTGGATCATGTATGAGACGTGATGGTTGTTGGTGAAGAGGAAAAGGAAGAAAGGAAGGAAGGAGGGAGTCTAGATAATGTGTGAGACGTTGTGCTGAGAAGTGAAAAGGAACAGGAAGGAAGACAGGAAGAAAAGAAGGAAGGAGATGGGAGGTGAAGAGGAAATGGAAAGAAGAAAGGAAGAAAAGAAGGAAGGAAAGAAGTCTAACTATTGTGCGCGACGTGGTTCTAGTTAGGAAGCGAAGAGGAACAGGAAGGAAGAAAGAAAGAAAAGAAGGAAGGAAAGAAGCCCAACTAAAGCGCGCGACGTGGTGGAAGGTGAAGAGGAAAAGGAAGGAAGAAAGGAAGAAAAGAAGGAAGGAAAGAAATCAGTCTCGTACAAGATTATGAAAAGTTTGGTAATACTCTTCTCAGACACCTCACCTCGCCGGGGAAAGCTGCGGATATCATATGTTTCACAGTGTAGGAGACAGTTCAAGGGCAAAAAAAAAAAGAAAAAAGAAAAAGAAATAGAAAGATAGAAAGAAGATACACAAATACCCGCTGGCGCTGTTTTCGCGAATAAAGGAAAGCTCTGTACAGTTAGCTGCGAGAGAGGAAGAAGAAGCCGGAAAAAACAGATAGAAAGAAAGGAAAATACGTCGGCTTTTAAGTTTCCTTCTAAGCTCGCCAATGCTGTTCTTGTATCTGTGTTTCTTCCTTTCTTCCCTTACTCCTCTTTTGTCTTCCTACATCCCTTTCTTTCCTTCATTTCTTCATTTTCTTTCACTCCTTCCCACAAGTCTCCTCGATTTTTTTTTGTACATGTTTTCCTAGTTAAGGTATAGAGTAGCATAGGTAGTCAATGTATAGAGGTTCTCGGCATAGGTGGCTTCGAGAGGGGAAGAACAAGCAGGGAAAAACAGAAGGAAGGAAAATATAAAACGTCTGTCTCAAATTTTCCTCCTAAGCTCCCCAGTGTTATTCGTGTCTGTGTGTTTCCTGGTAAAAGTGTGCAGATTCTCATTACAGGGGCTGGTGCCGAGAGGGGGAGAAGGACAGACACAGAATAAGCGAAAAGGAGCGAGCGAAATAAGTTGACCTCCAATTCATTTACAAAGCAGGATATTTTTCTTTCTTTTTGCCGGTTTCCAAGTAAACGTGTAGAGTTTCTCCGTTTAGCATTGGTGGCGAGAATGAAAGAAGGAAGAGTAGCAGGAATGAATGAATGAAGAAAGGAGGGAAGGAGGGAAGGAATGCAGGAAGAGTAGGAAGATAAGAAGGAAGCCAGGAAGGAAAGAAGGAGGAGTAGCAGGAATGAATGAATGAAGAAAGGAAGGAAGGAGGGAAGGAAAGCAGGAAGAGTAGGAAGATAAGAAGGAAGCCAGGAAGGAAGGAAAGAAGGAAGAGTAGCAGGAATGAATGAATGAAGAAAGGAAGTAAGAAGGGAAGGAAAGAAGGAAGAAAGGAAGGAAAAAAGGAAGAAAGGAAGAAATAATCCAAATAATCTACCTTGTGTATAATATTTTAAGCTGGATAATATTTCTACACGTGTTTCCTGGTAATTGTGTACAGGTTGAAGTATTAGAACACCTCTGGAACTAAATTTGGTCGTTGTCTCATGGTATTCCTCGGTCTTCTTTTTAACATGGCGCGGAGTGTTGCTTTCCTTTCCTATTTACCTCTCGGCCTGTCTCATTTACTGGCGAAAAATGAGAAAAAAATGTGTTGCATAGTGGGGTGTCTTTCGTTCCGGAGATTAAAAGATGAACGCTATAAATAAAAATATAATATCATACTCTTTTACACGCACAATGATAACCTGCTGTATAATGTCTTCCCCTTGAACATGGTCGCCCACACCTCTGGTCAAAGAAAAAGACCATCTATTATCTTGGTATGTAATATGTTAATACTTTCACAATTGATAGGTTTACGTAGCATAGTCCTCTGCGCCTCAAATAGCATATAAGTGTTTGAACCATTATATCATCAAAAAGAATGGGAGTTGTTTCTTTGGTCTTACTCTACTTAATCTATTTTTGAGTGGGTGTTAAAGAATGTATATGTATTCAATTTAGTGAGCATAATAATTGATAGTAAATATTAGCCTTTGTATGATTATTTGCTCAATTCAAAACTTACTTAATACAAGATCATACGTACCTCAAATACCAGCGCGTTACTCTAATCATTATCTATATAGCCTGATACCACAAGTCTGCTTCCGCAATTACAACTTACCTAATCAGCATGGTCACCCGCACCTCAACTCACCGCGTAGTTACGTGTTCGACCAGTATCTACGTAACACAAGTCTGTCTCCGCGCAATTAAAACCTACCTAATCAGCATGGTCATCCGCATCTCAAGTCACCGGGTAGTTGTGTGTTCGACCAATATCTACGTAACACAAGTCTGTCTCCGCGCAATTAAAACCTACCTAATCAGCATGGTCATCCGCATCTCAAGTCACCGGGTAGTTGTGTGTTCGACCAATATCTACGTAACACAAGTCTGTTTCCGCGCAATTAAAACTTACCTAATCAGCATGGTCATCCGCATCTCAAGTCACCGGGTAGTTGTGTGTTCGACCAATATCTACGTAACACAAGTCTGTCTCCGCGCAATTACAACTTACCCAACACCGTCATCCTCGTCTCAAATCACAGCGCAGTTATTCAACCAGCGAGTCACGACACAAAGGCGATGATGTAACAAAGAATCGACGCATTGTGGGACGCAGTCATTCATCTCCTCGTAATAACCTCCCGAAGCCTCCCTTGGGTAATTTAAGCTGTTAATGAACCCGAGAAGCCAAGGACCCACCCACTCCACTCCACCCGATCCACCCCTCCACCCAGTCCACTCCTCCACCCAGTCCGGCGTTCGGCGTTCTGCTCCTCCACCCCCCCCCCCTTTTTCCCCACTTGAACTGCCTCCCCTTCGAGTTTTATTTTTTAGTGTCCTTTTTTGATAATCGTCAATTAGAAGGATGTCAATGATCGTGTTGTTCCCTGTTCAGAGGTTTTAATGAGCTTTGTAAACCTTTTTTATTTTCTTTTTTCAATTTTAACCTAATTAAGTGTGTGTGTGTGGCACGTGTTGTGTTTCTGGTTGCCACACGAATATAGCGCTCTCTCTCTCTCTCTCTCTCTCTCTCTCTCTCTCTCTCTCTCTCTCTCTCTCTCTCTCTCTCTCTCTCTCTCTCTCTCTCTCTCTCTCTCTCTCTCTCTCTCTCTCTCTCTCTCTCTCTCTCTCTCTCTCTCTCTCTCTCTCTCTCTCTCTCTCTCTCTCTCTCTCTCTCTCTCTCATCCCCCCCCAACCCCACCCAAACACACAGCATTTATTACATGTCTTCCTCCTCCTCCTCCTCCTCCTCCTCTCCTCCTCCTCCTCCGCCTCCTTTTCATTGTTAATTTCTCGGATTTATTTTTGTCTCATAACATCGTGTCTCCGGCATCGTTCTCTCTCTCTCTCTCTCTCTCTCTCTCTCTCTCTCTCTCTCTCTCTCTCTCTCTCTCTCTCTCTCTCTCTCTCTCTCTCTCTCTCTCTCTCTCTCTCTCTCTCTCTCTCTCTCTCTCTCTCTCTCTCTCTCTCTCTCTCTCTCTCTCTCTCTCTCTCTCTCTCTCTCTCTCTCTCTCTCTCTCTCTCTCTGTTTCAGGACGGTTATTTCTATATTTTTTTCTTCTTATTTTCCTCCTACGACTGTTTACTACCAACCCTCAAAGAATATATTTTCCCGCGGCCTTCCATCTAACTTTTTTTTTTTTATCTGGATTCGCGGTTCCATTACAAGCTCTTTCCTCCTCGGCCGTTCTCCCGAAGTCAATTCCCAACTACATCAGTTTGCCAAATCCAATAACTTACGAGCTTTCTTAGAGCCGCTTTTACGAGTTCATGGCAACATCCAATACATTACCTTTATTTCTGTTCGTGGCGCGAATGGACCAAAGAAAAAAAAGTAATGAGTATAAGTATTAGGGATTTAATGAAGGTGAAGTATTGGTTTGCATTCTCAGATGCTTCCTTCTCTTACATAAATTATTTTCAAGGGTCAAAAAGGAGGTCAGTCGGATTCTCATGAGTGCATTTGTAGGTTCATGGTGCAGAGGAAGGGTCAAACTACCACCAGGGTCATTAAACTGCCCCTGGTAATGTTCACAGCTCTCTTCCTTTCCTCCTTCCCCACTTTTTCTCCCTTTTCTCCTTTATCTCTTCTTTCCAAGCCTTACTTTTCCTTCTTTACCTCCTCTACTTATCTCCCTACTTTCCTGGAAATGTTCACAGCTTCCTTCCTTTTCTCCTTCTCCACCTTTTCTCCCTTTTTCTCCTCTCTCTCTTCTTTCCAAGCCTTACTTTTCCTTCTTATCTCCTGCACGTATCTCCCTACTTTCCTGGAAATGTTCACAGCTCCCTTCCTTTCCTCCTTCCCCACCTTTTCTCCCCTTTTCTCCTTTATCTCTTCTTTCCAAGCCTTACTTTTCCTTCTTTACCTCCTCTACTTATCTCCCTACTTTCCTGGAAATGTTCACAGCTTCCTTCCTTTTCTCCTTCCCCACCTTTTCTCCCTTTTCTCCTTTCTCTCTTCTTTCCAAGCCTTACTTTTCATTCTTTATCTCCTGCACGTATCTCCCTACTTTCCTGGAAATGTTCACAGCTTCCTTCCTTTCCTCCTTCCCCACCTTTTCTCCCTTTTTCTCCTCTCTCGCTTCTTTCCTCCAAGCCTTAATTTTCCTTCTTATCTCCTGCACGTATCTCCCTACTTTCCTGGAAATGTTCACAGCTCCCTTCCTTTCCTCCTTCTCCACCTTTTCTCCCTTTTTCTCCTCTCTCTCTTTTTTCCTCCAAGCCTTAATTTTCCTTCTTTACCTCCTCTACTTATCTCCCTACTTTCCTGGAAATGTTCACAGCTTCCTTCAATTTCTCCTTCTCCACCTTTTCTCCCTTTTCTCCTTTCTCTCTTCTTTCCTCCAAGCCTTAATTTTCCTTCTTTACCTCCTCTACTTATCTCCCTACTTTCCTGGAAATGTTCACAGCTCCCTTCCTTTCCTCCTTCCCCACCTTTTCTCCCCTTTTCTCCTCTCTCTCTTCTTTCCTCCAAGCCTTACTTTTCCTTCTTATCTCCTGCACGTATCTCCTTACTTTCCTGGAAATGTTCACAGCTTCCTTCCTTTCCTCCTTCCCCACCTTTTCTCCCTTTTCTCCTTTCTCTCTTCTTTCCAAGCCTTACTTTTCATTCTTTATCTGCTGCACGTATCTCCCTACTTTCCTGGTAATGTTCACAGCTTCCTTCCTTTTCTCCTTCTCCACCTTTTCTCCCTTTTTCTCCTTTCTCTCTTCTTTCCTCCAAGCCTTACTTTTCCTTCTTTACCTCCTCTACTTATTTCCCTACTTTCCTGGAAATGTTCACAGCTTCCTTCCTTTTCTCCTTCCCCACCTTTTCTCCCTTTTCTCCTCTCTCTCTTCTTTCCTCCAAGCCTTACTTTTCCTTCTTATCTCCTGCACGTATCTCCCTACTTTCCTGGAAATGTTCACAGCTTCCTTCCTTTTCTCCATCTCCACCTTTTCTCCCTTTTCTCCTCTCTCTCTTCTTTCCAAGCCTTACTTTTCCTTCTTTACCTCCTCTACTTATCTCCCTACTTTCCTGGAAATGTTCACAGCTTCCTTCCTTTCCTCCTTCCCCACCTTTTCTCCCCTTTTCTCCTCTCTCTCTTCTTTCCAAGCCTTACTTTTCCTTCTTATCTCCTGCACGTATCTCCCTACTTTCCTGGAAATGTTCACAGCTTCCTTCCTTTCCTCCTTCCCCACCTTTTCTCCCCTTTTCTCCTCTCTCTCTTCTTCCTCCAAGCCTTAATTTTCCTTCTTTACCTCCTCTACTTATCTCCCTACTTTCCTGGAAATGTTCACAGCTTCCTTCCTTTCCTCCTTCCCCACCTTTTCTCCCCTTTTCTCCTCTCTCGCTTCTTTCCTCCAAGCCTTACTTTTCCTTCTTTACCTCCTCTACTTATCTCCCTACTTTCCTGGAAATGTTCACAGCTTTCTTTCTTTTTTCCTTCCCCACCTTTTCTCCCCTTTTCTCCTCTCTCTCTTCTTCCTCCAAGCCTTAATTTTCCTTCTTTACCTCCTGCACTTATCTTCCTACTCTCCTCCTCTCCCTCTTTCCTAAATATGTGTGCTTGAGCTCCGAAAGGTTTGGTAACACGGCCCATAGTTCAGGAGCTGCCGGTGGTTGTTGAGTGAGTGGTTGTTGAGTGAGTGGTTGTTGAGTGAGTGGTTGTTGAGTGAGTGGTTGTTGAGTGAGTGGTTGTTGAGTGAGTGGTTGTTGGCGTCTGTTAGTAAGGGAGAGGCTGGAATGCGGCTGTGGGTAATGACGTAATCCTTGGCTTAGATAGTCTGAGGCAACCACCACAACCACCACCCATACTTCCTCCTTCCCTCCTCTGCCTCCCTCCCTTCCTCTCTTTCCCTTTGTCCTCTTTTGGCTTTCATCCTTCCTTCCCTCCTCTGCCTTCCTCCCTTCCTCTCTTTCCCTTTGTCCTCTTTTGGCTTTCATCCTTCCTTTCATTCTCTGCCTTCCTCCCTTCCTCTCTTTCCCTTTGTCCTCTTTTGGCTTTCATCCTTCCTTTCATTCTCTGCCTTCCTCCCTTCTTCTCTTTCCCTTTGTCCTCTTTTGGCTTTCATCCTTCCTTTCATTCTCTGCCTTCCTCCCTTCCTCTCTTTCCCTTTGTCCTCTTTTGGCTTTCACCCTTCCTTCCATTCTCTGCCTTCCTCCTTTCCTCTCTTTCCTTTTGTCCTCTTTTGGCTTTCACCCTTCCTTCCATTCTCTGCCTTCCTCCTTTCCTCTCTTTCCTTTTGTCCTCTTTTGGCTTTCACCCTTCCTTCCATTCTCTGCCTTCCTCCTTTCCTCTCTTTCCTTTTGTCCTCTTTTGGCTTTCACCCTTCCTTCCATTCTCTGCCTTCCTCCTTTCCTCTCTTTCCTTTTGTCCTCTTTTGGCTTTCATCCTTCCTTCCATTCTCTGCCTTCTTCCTTTCCTCTCTTTCCCTTTGTCCTCTTTTGCCTTTCACCCTTCCTTCCATTCTCTGCCTTCCTCCTTTCCTCTCTTTCCTTTTGTCCTCTTTTGGCTTTCACCCTTCCTTCCATTCTCTGCCTCCCTCCTTTCCTCTCTTTCCTTTTGTCCTCTTTTGGCTTTCATCCTTCCTTCCATTCTCTGCCTCCCTCCCTTCCTCTCTTTCCTTTTGTCCTCTTTTGGCTTTCACCCTTCCTTCCATTCTCTGCCTTCCTCCCTTCCTCTCTTTCCTTTTGTCCTCTTTTGGCTTTCATCCTTCCTTCCCTCCTCTGCCTTCCTCCTTTCCTCTCTTTCCCTTTGTCCTCTTTTGGCTTTCATCCTTCCTTTCATTCTCTGCCTTCCTCCCTTCCTCTCTTTCCTTTTGTCCTCTTTTGGCTTTCATCCTTCCTTCCCTCCTCTGCCTTCCTCCTTTCCTCTCTTTCCCTTTGTCCTCTTTTGGCTTTCATCCTTCCTTCCATTCTCTGCCTCCCTCCCTTCCTCTCTTTCCTTTTGTCCTCTTTTGGCTTTCATCCTTCCTTCCATTCTCTGCCTCCCTCCCTTCCTCTCTTTCCTTTTGTCCTCTTTTGGCTTTCATCCTTCCTTCCATTCTCTGCCTTCCTCCCTTCCTCTCTTTCCCTTTGTCCTCTTTTGGCTTTCATCCTTCCTTCCCTCCTCTGCCTTCCTCCCTTCCTCTCTTTCCTTTTGTCCTCTTTTGGCTTTCTTCCTTCCTTCCATTCTCTGCCTTCCTCCCTTCCTCTCTTTCCCTTTGTCCTCTTTTGGCTTTCATCCTTCCTTTCATTCTCTGCCTTCCTCCTTTCCTCTCTTTCCTTTTGTCCTCTTTTGGCTTTCTTCCTTCCTTCCCTTCTCTTCTCTCTTTTATTTTCCTTTTTGCTTCCTCCTTCCCTTTATTTGTTCTGCTGTTGGTGTTCTTAACTTTCTCCCTGTTTCACTTCCCTTATTTCTTTCCTTCCCTTCTCATCCCTCTTTTATTTTCCTTTTTGCTTCTTCCTTCCCTTTATTTGCTCTGCTGTTGCTGTTCTTCTTGACTCTCTCCCTGGTTCACTTTCCTTTCCTCCCTTCCCACTTCTTCTCCCTTTTTTCTTCTTTCTCTTCTTTCCTCCAAGCCTTACTTTTCCTTCTTTACCACCTACACTTGTCTCCCTACCTTCCTCCTCTCGCTCTTCTCTTTCATATATTTCCTTTCTTCCATTCCCAACTCTCCCTTTACATTGAAATCCTTTTTCCTCCTCTCCTTCCTGCTCTACCTCTCTCTCCTTTCTTCCTTGACCTTGACCTTACCATTCTTTCCTTCAACTTTTCTCTCTTCTCTCCTCTTCTCCCTCCTCCTTTCCCCCTTCTCCTAGCCATCCATTCTTCCTCTTACGAGACAAGACCAGAGATGAAGACTTGCTTGCATTGTCCCGAGGTTGTTGGTTTCGCCGGCCGACTTCGATGATGCCGTCCCGCTAGGCAAGGCGAGGAGTCTCTGCACGGGGGCATTGCTTCTTTGGCGACAGGAAGAGCCATCTCAACTAAGTGACGTGAGATTCAAGATTGTCATTTCCCCCGTCAGTTGCATATTCTCCGCACTGCTGTCTGGCATCCTGAGTTCATTTCCTTAAGGTTCCCGAGGCGTAGCAAAGTAAAGGGCGAGGCATATGGTAAGCTGTGCGTGACGTCTCCTTGGCTCTTGATCTGGTGTTAGAAAGAAACCCATTATCGCGGGAATGAAGGGATAGGTGTGACACAGGTTTCTCCAGGTATACGGATTTATTGACCAATCTGAAAGCGAGGATGACCAATTGAGTTAGCTGTGCGGCGACTGCCCAGGCCGGAAGGGAACCCGAGCCTACGGAATTCGTCGTTAGGCGTGCTGACCGCTGCGCCATGGAAGTGCTTGAAGTGTAACAGGTACCACGGGACGTAATTAAGGGGTGGGGCAGGATAGAGTACGGAAACATCAGGAAAAAGATAAAGGAAGGGTGGTTTTGTCCTCGAGCAAGGTTATGATTGATGATGATGATGATGATGATGATGATGATGAGGAGGAGGAGGAGGAGGAGGAGGAGGAGGATAATGATGATGACAGGTTATATGAGGAAAACGTAACAAGTCGTGAAGTGTTCCTTATCTTTTTACAGCATCTAAAGTAACGTGAGATAATTGATTCCTCGTCTTCTCCCGCCAGCTGCATAATTTCCGCCTTATTAGCGTCCTGCCATTACCGCTAACAGGGTGAACGAAGGCGAGACAACGCGGATATTAAATAAGTGGAGGAATGTAACGTGAATTATCTCTTTAACTCATCCACCAACACCACCACCAACAACAACAACAACTCCACCACCACCACAACCTGATCTGATTTGCGGGCTTTTCTTCACTAACGTTTTTTTTCTTTTGCCCTCGTGCTGTTTCCTTTACTGTAAAAAACAACAACAAAAAAAAAACACCACCACCACCACCCCTACCGTCACCGCCACAATTACCTACAATAACAAAAAGAACGTCAGTACCATCACCACCGCCACCACCACCACCACCACCACCACCACCGTCTCCGCCCCCCCCCCCCCTCAAAAGCCATCACGTGAAACAAACAAACCACAAAAGATGCAAGTAAAATAAAAAATGTGTAGTCGTTACCTGCCCCTGAAAAAAAAAACAGATATACTCCATTAAATAAAACAAAAGCTGAAATTACATACGAAAAAAAATAAAAATATGAAAAGCACCACAACGACAGCCAACGCCACGGCTTTTATTTATATGTTCTCCCCGCGTAGGGCCATTGAAAGGGAATGACAGGTAACCAGATGGACAGGTAACATGAAACCGATGGCGCTTGGCTCGTGTTTGGCAGAGGGTGGTTGCGGACAGAGGGGAAAAAAAGGGGGTGGGTGGGGGGACAAAGGGAAAGCGAGGGAATGGGAAAAGGATGGTAAGGAGGGGGGGGGGGGGGTCAGCACTTTCCTTTTTTTTTCCTTTTTATTTCCTGGTGCGGCGAGAAGAGACTCAGGTATATAGACAGACAGGTATAAAGACAGACAGACAGACACGCTCAGGTGGCAGTGACCCTGACAATCCTTCCTTTTGTTTTGTTTTGCTTTGTGTGTGTGTGTGTGTGTGTGTGTGTGTGTGTGTGTGTGTGTGTGTGTGTGTCTTGCCTATTGTTTGGTGGGACATAGATAAACACACACACACACACCCACACACAAACACAGTCACCCACTACGAAATCAAATCAAATATCCCTCTTATTCTGCTCAGTATATGCGTCTTTTTTGTACACCTTCCCTGCCTGACTGACGCTCACCTTCACCTCTCGCTGTCTTCCAGGTGTTGAAGGAGATGTCAGGTGCGTGGGCGGCGGCGGCGGCGGCGGGGACGAGGAGGATGCTGAGGCAGATGGCGGTGACGGGTCTCCTCCTCTCCTTGACCTTCCACGCCCTTGCCGGTGAGTCCTTGTAAAGATGAGCAGGTGGGGGCCAAAGAGATGGGCTGCTGGGGAACTCGTGAAGGACCTGCTCCCTATCTCTGTGTCTGTTTGTCTTTCATTTTTGGGGGTTTAGTTGGGATGCCCGAGGTTGTAGGGGATAAAAATAGCATGTAAGCGCCGTACTCTCTGTTTGTCTGTCTGTGTCTCCTTTTGTGTATGTGGTTTTGATGATTTTTCCTTTGTGTATTTTTCTGTCTATCTGTGTATTTGTATTTGTCTTTATCTCTCTACCCGTGTATCTCTGTTTCTGTCTCCTTGTTTCTTTGTCTTAGTGTTACCTTCTGTTTGTTTCTGCTTTTGTTTGCCTCTGTTTAATATTGTTTACTTTTTTTGTGCCCTTGAGCTGTATCTTTTGTTGTAAAAAAAAAATGTGGCTGTTTTTTTTGTCTGCGTCGTACCCTCTGATCGTCTTTCCTTTTGTCTGCCTCGGTGTGTTTTGTGTCTTTCTGTCTTCCTGCCTTCTCGTCTGTCTGTTTTCTGGTTCGATTCCTTGTTCTTGTCTGTCTGTCTATGTGTATAGCTGTCACTGTCTTACTCTGTCCGTTTTTATGGTTTTATTGCCTGTCTGTCTCTACCACTCTCTGCCCTTCTCTCCTTCTGTTTGTTCGTTTGTGTCTCTCTCTCTCTCTCTCTCTCTCTCTCTCTCTCTCTCTCTCTCTCTCTCTCTCTCTCTCTCTCTCTCTCTCTCTCTCTCTCTCTCTCTCTCTCTCTCTCTCTCTCTCTCTCTCTCTCTCTCTCTCTCTCTCTCTCTCTCTCTCTTAAATATTGAAACTCGAATCGCATGGGTATTGAAAACCGATCAGAATGTTACGCCATTATCTACCAATTGGCTGCTTTATTTTCGCTGTTTTTTCCTCCTTTTTTCATCGGTATTCAATGCGTGAGTCGCCCGGATGTAAGGCTGCGCGAGAATGTGTAAGGCGGAATAATTAAAATGACCACACTTGTTCGCGGTTGGTGTCCCTTAATGGGCTTTTGGAAACTGATATTATTGATGTTGTTGTTGTTGTTGTTGTTTACCAGGTGTCGTGTTGGGTTGCTGCATGACACACGACCTTTTTAACGAATTTTATGTGGCAGTGTTGCGTAGTTTGTCTCTTATATTTTTTTTCTCATTTTTTTTCATATTTAATTACTTGCCTGTCTCTCTGTTTGTCTGACTGTCTATCTATATCTATCTATTTCTATCTATCTATCTCTTTATCTATGTCTACGTTTTTCCTCTCATTTATATGTATTTATCAGTCTGTCTATATACCTCTACATGCCTGTCTAACTGTCTGTCTCTCAATCCCTCTATCTATCTCTATCTCTATCTCTCACCTTCTATCTATCTGTCTATCTAGCAAAGTCTTCTTCCTTACTCCTTCACGCTCACTCAAATAAGAAAATAACATAAAACCAACCAAGCAGACGTAACGAACCCCCAACCACATTCCCATTTTTTTATCATATTTCCTCTTTTCCTTCCCGCCGCCTCCCGGATGTCACAATGGACGGCCACCTCAGCGTCGCCCGAGGTTGAGGAACTGGCTGGAGAGGCCGACTTCCGCTCCGTTAGGCTTCAATGGCGCTACCCCGGCGAGTCCTCCCAGCTGAGACTCTTCCGCATCAACTACTGTGAGGACCAGCAGTGGGGAAAGTACCGCTGCAAAGACATGGTTAGTAGTCCCGCCAGTCCCCCACCTACCTGCTTATTTATTCTCCTTTCCCCCCCCCCCCCCCCCGGCACCTCCTCCTCTTGTTTTCTGTCTTTATTTTTTGTTTTTATTTCGTTCTTTTTTTTATTTCTCCACCTGCCACTTATTTTTCCTTCGTCATCTAAATCGCTTATTCTTCTTTTCCCCGCCATCACCTCTTTTTTTTTCTGCATCTCTCTTTCTTTCGTTTCTCTTCTTTTTTTTTCTTTTTCATACTTTCTTTCTCTGTCTCTTTTTCGTTTCTTTTTCTTTCTTCTTTCTTTCTTTCTTTCTTTTCTTCCTTTGTCTCCTCTTTCGTTCTCCTCATCCTCCTTTCTTATCAACTTCCGCCGTCTCCTCTTGTTCTCCTTCTCCTCCTCCTCCTCCTCCTTTTCCTCTTCCTCCTCCTCCTTTGCTTTGTTCATCTTGTTCTATTCGCTCCCTTTCTTTCTTTCTCCTCTTCTTTCCCTCCTCGTTCTAGCTCTCTTTTCTCCTCACTCACCTCCTCCTCCCCTTCCTCCTCCTCCTCCTCCCCCTTCTCCCCCTTTTCCTTCTTTCCCTCTATATTTTTCCCCTTCTCATCTTTTCCAACTCTGCTCTTTTACTCTATCCTTCTAACTCTTTCTCCCTCCTGTCACTTCTTCCTCCTCTCTCATTTCCTCTCATCCTCATTCTTCTCCATATTTTCCTTCGTCTCATTTCTTCATCTTCACGCCTTTCTTACATTCTTTTCTTTATCATTACGGTGAACATTCCTTTTTTCTTCAGCACCATGTCTGTTCTCATCCTTTACGCTCTTTACACCTCTCGGATTTATGCTCCTTCTCCTTCTACTGATCTTCCAATTCCTCTCGTATTATATATCTCAAAAATCTCTCTGATATTCCGTCTTATCCACTCCCTTCTTCATTTTGCATTCTCTCTTTCCTTTCTTCTTTGTTTTCCCTTCATCTTTTTTCTGAACGCACGTCTCCAGCTCCTGATCCCGTTGCATCTTTTAATTTACACTTCCTTTTCTACTTCTTTTTCTCCGCCTCCAACTTATATTTTTCCATGTCATCCCCTGCTTCGTCGCTTCACTGCCATTATATTTTCATCATCATCATCATCATCTAAGTTTTTCTTCCATCCTGTTCTGATTCCTCACCTTTCCAGCTTCTCTTTCTCCTCCTCCACATTCTGCTTCCTTAATTTACTCTTTCGTTATCAATGCCGAGAACTTTTAACTGTTATTTTCAGTGTTATTCTCTTGCTTCTTCGTTGCTATCCACTTTTTTTTTGTTTCCTCCATCCTGTTGTGAATTGATCTTTCCGTTATTTCTTCCTCCTTCTCATTATCTCCTTTTACTGTGCACTTTCTCACTCTTATTCTCATCCTCACGTCAGGTAACTCTCAATTTTACCGATATACTTCTACGTCATATTTTATCAGTCTTTGTCCTTCTGCTCTTTCTCCTTCATCATCTAAGTTTATTTCCCTTTTTCTTCCTATTTATTCCAATTATCCGTTATGTTTTGCTGTTTTTGTTGTTCTTTCTGCTCCTTCACTTATATTTTTTTCCTGCATGCATTCCTATTTTTCCTTTTTTCCTGCATGCATTCCTATTTTTCCTATTTTTTTTCCTGCATGCATTCCTATTTTTCCTATTTTTTTTCCTGCATGCATTCCTATTTTTTCCTTTTTTCTGCATGTTCTCCGATTTTTTTTCCTGCATGCATTCCTATTTTTTCCTATTTTTTCTGCATTCATTCCTATTTTTTCCTACTTTCCTGCATGCATTCCTATTATTTCCTATTTTCCTGCATGCATTCCTATTTTTTTCCTTTTTTTCTGCATGTACTCCAATTTTTTTCCTGCATGCATTCCTATTTTTCCTATTTTTTCCTGTATGCATTCCTATTTTTCCTATTTTTTCCTGCATGCATTCCTATTTTTTCCTATTTTTTTCCTGCATGCATTCCTATTTTTTCCTATTTTTTCCTGTATGCATTCCTATTTTTTCCTATTTTTTTCCTGCATGCATTCCTATTTTTTCCTGTATGCATTCCTATTTTTCCTATTTTTTCCTGCATGCATTCCTATTTTTTCCTATTTTTCCTGCATGCATTCCTATTTTTCCTATTTTTTCCTGCATGCATTCCTATTTTTTCCTATTTTTTTCCTGCATGCATTCCTATTTTTCCTATTTTTTCCTGCATGCATTCCTATTTTTTCCTATTTTTTTCCTGCATGCATTCCTATTTTTCCTATTTTTTCCTGTATGCATTCCTATTTTTTTCCTGCATGCATTCCTATTTTTCCTATTTTTTCCTGCATGCATTCATATTTTTTCCTATTTTTTTCCTGCATGCATTCCTATTTTTTCCTGTATGCATTCCTATTTTTTCCTATTTTTTTCCTGCATGCATTCCTATTTTTTCCTGTATGCATTCCTATTTTTCCTATTTTTTCCTGCATGCATTCCTATTTTTTCCTATTTTTTTCCTGCTGCATTCCTATTTTTTCCTATTTTTTCCTGTATGCATTCCTATTTTTTCTTATTTTTTCCTGCATGCATTCCTATTTTTTCCTGTATGCATTCCTATTTTTCCTATTTTTTCCTGCATGCATTCCTATTTTTTCTATTTTTTCCTGCATGCATTCCTATTTTAACCATTACGTCAGATATATAATTCGCTCTTTTTCCACGCCTACTTATTTCTCATCTCCTTTTATCTTGTCTGAATTTCTTCCTCCTCCTCCTCCTCCTCCTCCTCATTATGTTCTCTTACGTTACATTTTCTGCATGCTTTAATACTTTCATCATCGTGTCAAGTCGCTTCAAATAATCTTCTTTTTGGCCGCTCCTTAGCCGTTACGAGGCGATACTTTCCGTCGATTTACGTATTATCTTCCTGACGTTTAACGGGTTCGAAAAGTCTTGTCTGGTTACGCCTCTGCACTCGTCAGCTGATCTTCCCCAGTACTTGATGCCTAATGATTAGCCTCGGGCTCGTCATTACCTCACCTCCTCTTCATCTTCCTCCTCCTGGTCCTCCTCCTCCTCTTGATGCTCCCCTCCTCTTACTCCTTTCATAGCCTCTTGCGTGTCCTTATGTAGCCTCTTTCCACCACACACACACACACACACACACACACACACACACACACACACACACACACACCTTTTCGTGGCGCAACTAGTAGAGCGCTGTGCTGCCAGGCTTCACGGTCTGACAGGGCGGCGGTTCGAGCCCGCTCAGGCCGGATTCTTTCATTGACAAGAAGAGGTTACTGTCCCCCCTTGAGCAAGGGGGATGGGGTATGTGGTGTGTGAGGTCCTGCCAGTACTCAAAGATCGACTAAATGAGCACTTGTTCTGTCAGGAGGGTACCTGCTGGCGATTACGAGTCCAACTCGCAATCAGGCCGTGGTAAATTACACACACACACACACACACACACACACACATACACAAACACACACACACACACACATTTTTTTTCTGTCTCTTATTTAAGGAAACTACCTTTGATCGCCTAACGTCATAATCCAGTTGGATTTTTTTAAAATAAATGTGAAAAGTAGCTACTTATGAATTTCCTCGTTGTTGAATTCAATTATTAAATCTAGACTCATAGATTATTATCCTGCAAACTATTTTTCCTGTAGTCACCGTTACCATATGCAAGACGTTACTTCATTTTTCGTATCTTTCATGTTTAACCTTTATCAAGCATTGTATTTCGTTTAGCAAGAGGAAAATGCTTAGAGTGTTACATATCACTCAGGAGCAGTAAGAAATTCATATCCTAATAAGGTAAAAATATAGAACGCTTCAACATCAATTTTGTTTTGTTAGCGGCAGTCGTGTTTATGTATAGTCGATGTGGAGGAAGGAGTTTGCCCTCACGGAAACAACGAGGGTCTTTCAGGTCTTTCAAAGCGCCTTGCATGTCGAGGGCAGCACGGAACTCCTCGGTCTCTCTGTCTGTTTTCCCCTCATCCTTACAGCAATATAACCTGTATCGTATGTCCTATTGGCCGGATCTATTACCTTCCTCACAAGGCCCCGAGATGCCTTCACAATTTCCACCGACACCTGATCCTCGTCCGCAAATTTTTCGTTCCTCGTCCCTTTGATTGCTTTCACTTCTTCCTAAAACTGAAGGTCCCTCTAATTCACCGACCATCTTTGAACTCTCGCCTCTTTTGTTTTCATGGAGTTCTTTTACATATTCTTCTCATCTCCAAAACATCCGCTATATCCATTACTATATTATTACTGTTTATCTTTTATTGGTGAACTTCTGGTTGGTCTCCTTTTTCCAGGTGTACGATTAATTTATTTTCATACGTCTTGGCAACTGCATCACATCAAGCTGCTCCACCTCTTCGCAGTATCGGCGCTAAAATGCCTCCTCTCTTTTGCAACATTCTTCTTTTGCGTCTCCTCCAATCTCTTCGTTCCTCGCTTGATTTTCCTTCCAGCGTCTTCTCTTTTCCATCAAATTCAAAGTTTCTTCTGACAGCCGCCTCTGTTTTGCTCTCCACCTCCCCGCCGGCACCATCTTCTCCAAAGCCTTCAACAATATTCTCTGTATATTCTTCACCATTCGACACCATCGGCTCTCTCTGATCCCTCCTCCGAAATTTAATATATTCCTCACTTCAGTTTAAAAAATAGGCTTCGCTTCCAGTCTTTCCAACACAACTCCAGCCTCTCTCTAATGTTTGCGTGTTGTTCTCTCCCTGTTTTCATCTCCCCTTTAGTTCTGTTACCACCGGAACATGGCCACGGCTCTGCCCACTCTCCGCACCAGAGTGTTCTACCTTGTGCCACAGTGTTTCTGAATCTCTTATTGGTGGCTATGCAATGCTTTTGTGTTTTCACTTGCCATGAACACCTCCATTAATGTTGAAAGAAAGAGTCTAAAATTACTTTGTTTAGAATTACCTTTTTTTCACACCAGAGGAAACTTCATCTCCGAGAATTTTTTTTTACTACATCCAAGGGCAAACATAAAAAAAAAACATGAAAAAAAGCCTGCTGCTCCGGAAAAGAAAAAGTGAACGAGAATTCCAAATAATTCTTCAAAAAATTGTTCGAGAGGTGGCTTGCTGCTCACCTCCTGAAACACTCATAGGAAATTCATAGGAGGAAGATATGACAAAAATGGAAGATCTTTTTTCTGGTGTTTCCATAGCGTCCACAGTATCCGAAGCTGAGGACAAAACTATTGATCCGCATTGCTTTAAATTCTTTGTGCCTTGGAGACATTTACGGCGCAGTGTCACATGGAGGAGGAAGAGGAGAGTGGAGGGAGAGGAGCGGAGAGTGTGGAGGAAGAGATGAACTGCCGGAGATGGAGGGGGGTGGGAACGTGTCTCTTGTGTCTGACTGCTCTGGAAAATGGAGAGAGAGAGAGAGAGAGAGAGAGAGAGAGATCCCATTCTTTACTTCACGTTGTTTATAGTGTCCACCTGCACGGAAGGAAAACAAAATTGGTGTTGTTATTGTTTCCTCCCTGACAGACGCCCTTGGACGCGGCAGAAAACTCGCGTCTGTTTTTTGCTTACGTATTCGTGGAAGAGGAACTTTTGCTGCATTTTTATTCCCTCTGCACTTTGTTAACATTAAAATAAGAACTCACACCTTCTGACATGGCTGAGAAAAAGAGAAAAAAAGACAGACAGACAGATAAACGACCTCTATGTACAAGAACGGCCTCCCGCGGTCACATTTCCTGCCCTTCATCCCTATAAAACTTTGTTGACATTAAAATAAGAACACACACCTTCTGACATGGCTGAGAAATAGATAAAAAGACAGACAGCCAGACAGACAGCCAAACGACCTCTATGTACAAGAACGTCCTCCAGCTGTCACACTTCCAGCCCTTCATCCCCATAAAACTTGGTTAACATTGAAATAAGAACACACACCTTCTGACATGGCTGAGAAAAAGATAAAAAAAGACAGCCAGACAGACAGCCAAACGACCTCTATGTACAAGAATGGCCTCCCGCGGTCACACTTCCTGCCCTTCATCCCTATAAAACTTGGTTAACTTTAAAATAAGAACACACACCTGAAATGGCCGAGAAAGAAATAGACAGAGAGCCAGACAGACAGCCAAACATCTGTGTATAAGAAAGGCCTCCCGCGGTCACACTTCCTTCCCTTCATCCCTTATTCTCCTCCCGAAGGTCCTGGAGGAGCGCGAGGCCCGCCAGATGAAGCGTCCAGGCGCCAAGCAGCAGCAGTTCCAGGTGGAGGTGAAGGGGCTGCGCATGGCTACCAACTACACGATGGAGGTGACGCCGGTGCTGCGCGGGGACGCCCTCGACCCACCGCTACTCCCCGGCAGCGAGGTGGTCGTCAGGACCAAGGGATGTGAGTGCTGGGTTGTCTGGGGTTCTTTTTCTTCTTCTTCTTCTTCTTCTTCTTCTTCTTCTTCTTCTTCTTCTTTGTATTCTTCTTTTTCTTTTTTTCTTCTTCGTCTTCTTCGTATTCTTGTTATTGTAGTATTAGAAGTAGAAATAGTAGTAGTAGTAGTAGTAGTAGTAGTAGTAGTAATGGGGTTATTGTTGCAGTTATTATTGTTATTGACATTCTCAAGGTAATACCCAAGAATATCCAGTGTCAGCAGAAGCCTGCGGATGTACACACCACATTTCCGTATACACGAGCGCTACATTTCTACCGGGAACAAAACAAGACCCATCCTTTAAAAATGTCACAGAGTTCAGGATTTCCGCCTCTCTCTATTCCTCATGAGGCAGAGAGAGAGAGAGAGAGTAGCGGGAGTGAGAGGCACTTCAAAGGACATTCAACGCAAAGGGAACTCGTAGTGTTGATGAGAGCCTCGAGTAGGAATGAGAGTGAATCAGAGAGTAGGTCATAGGGAGTGGATCATCATGAGCTCAGCCGCGGGGGTTCAGCGGCGGGAGTCAGACAGCGGCTCGCGTCCTCTGCCCGGTATTAACACAACCTTCACCTTTCCACCTGCGGGACTATTCATCACGCGGCGTCACTCTGCCCTTATTGATGGCGGCTGAGTGGCGCCCCTGAGCTGCAGCGAGGCGCGGAGGAATTTATGAGGCCTTGAGACTACAAGAGAGAAAGGGAAGATGGGAGAGAGGCAGGGGGGAAAGGAAAGATAGAGGAAGATATAGAGGATACGAGAAAGAAAGAAAGGCAAGAAGAGGGGAAAGAGGCAGGGAGGAAGGGGAGTTATAGAGGAAGATATAGAGGCAACGGGAGAGAAAGGGAAGAAGAGAGAGAGGCAGGGTGGAAGGGACGGACAGAGGAACATAGTGAAGAATGGAGGAAATGAGAGGTTAGGATAAAAAGGGAGGAGAGGAAGGAAGAGAGGAACGAATGGCGGGCACGGAGAAAAAGATAAAGAAATGGGGAAGAGAAAGAGGAAGGAAAAGTCAGGGTGGAAGGGGAGGACAGAGGAAGATATAGAATGAAGAAGGGAAGAGGTGAGAAAGGAGGGACAGGAATAGAAGGAGAAGAAGAAAGGGAGGAAACGTGTGAGGAAGAGATGAATGGAATGGAGAGAAGAACGGCAGAAGTGAAGGACAAAGAAAGATATTGAGTAAACAGGAGAGGAAGCGAGGGAGAGAAAGAGAAAGAGAGGAAGAGGAGGAAGAAACGTGGGAGGAAGAGATGAATGGAATGGAGAGAAGAACGGTAGAAGTGAAGAACAAGGAAAGATATTGAGTAAAGAGGAGAGGAAGTGAGAAGCGAGGGAGAGAAAGAGAAAGAGAGGAAGAGGAGGAAGAAACGTGTGAGGAAGAGATGAATGGAATGGAGAGAAGAACGGCAGAAGTGAAGGACAAAGAAAGATATTGAGTAAACAGGAGAGGAAGTGAGAAGCGAGGCAGAGAAAGAGAAAGAGAGGAAGAGGAGGAAGAAACGTGGGAGGAATAGCGAGCACGAAGGAAAAGAGAAATAATTGATGGAGAAAGAGGAAGAGAAGGGAAAGAAAGAGTTACTGAGGAAGAGGAATGAAAGGACTGTCCCAAAAATCCCGAAATGCGACTAGAGAAAAAAAGGAGAGAATTGAAGACTGACCTCTCTCTCGGCGTGATGTGAATGCATTACGTAAATTTTCTGTTTTATACAAGCTTTTGACGCATTTTATTATTAGACCACACACACACACACACACACACACACACATACACACACACACACACACACACACACGCACACGCACACACACCGGCTACATGGAAACCTGTTCTCGCTCTCACGGACACGGATAATATATGAATAGTTCTTGTTGCTGTTGCTGGTATTCCCGAAGCAACGCCGTCGTGGGAGAGAGGACAGGGTCAAGTCAGGACTCGAACCGGAATGTCGACCAATAAAGAGAATGAGAAAGAACACCTCGCTTATTACCAGACGAGAGAGAGAGAGAGAGAGAGAGAGAGAGAGAGAGAGAGAGAGAGAGAGAGACCTAACCCAGCATATAGATGACCCATGCATGACTCGCCTGCCTACCTTTCCTCTCCTCTCACCCTGCTCACTCTCCTCAGTCTCCGCGCGCGCCATCCAGTGCCTCGCGAATTCCAGCGTCGTCGAGGTGGAAACTGGACCCAACTTCGGAGGAAAGGTGAGGCACTAACGAATACTGATCAATATTGGCCGGCGTGTCCTTTTACGAGAGTGGGATTTGATACAGTCACACAGGGAAGGGGGTTTGCATGAATTTTGAGGTGCGGTTATGAGGTGTGGTTATGGGGTGTGGTTATGGGGTGTGGTTATGAGGTGTGGTTATGGGGTGTGGTTATGAAGTGTGGTTATGAGGTGTGGTTATGGGGTGTGGTTATGAGGTGTGGTTATGAGGTGTGGTTATGAGGTGTGGTTATGAGGTGTGGTTATGGGGTGTGGTTATGAGGTGTGGTTATGAGGTGTGGTTATGAGGTGTGGTTATGAGGTGTGGTTATGGGGTGTGGTTATGAGGTGTGGTTATGAGGTGTGGTTATGGGGTGTGGTTATGAAGTGTGGTTATGAGGTGTGGTTATGGGGTGTGGTTATGAGGTGTGGTTATGAGGTGTGGTTATGGGGTGTGGTTATGAGGTGTGGTTATGGGGTGTGGTTATGGGGTGTGGTTATGAGGTGTGGTTATGGGGTGTGATTATGAGGTGTGGTTATGGGGTGTGGTTATGAGGTGTGGTTATGAGGTGTGGTTATGAGGTGTGGTTATGAGGTGTGGTTATGAGGTGTGATTATGGGGTGTGGTTATGGGTTGTGGTTATGGGGTGTGGTTATGAGGTGTGGTTATGAGGTGTGGTTATGGGGTGTGGTTATGAGGTGTGGTTATGAGGTGTGGTTATGGGGTGTGGTTATGAGGTGTGGTTATGGGGTGTGGTTATGAGGTGTGGTTATGGGGTGTGGTTATGGGGTGTGGCTATAGGTTGTGGTTATGGGGTGTGGTTATGAGGTGTGGTTATGTGGTGTGGTTATGGGGTGTGGTTATGAGGTGTGGTTATGGGGTGTGGTTATGAGGTGTGGTTATGAGGTGTGGTTATGGGGTGTGGTTATGAGGTGTGGTTATGAGGTGTGGTTATGAGGTGTGGTTATGGGGTGTGGTTATGAGGTGTGGTTATGGGGTGTGGTTATGAGGTGTGGTTATGGGGTGTGGTTATGAGGTGTGGTTATGAGGTGTGGTTATGAGGTGTGGTTATGGGGTGTGGTTATGAGGTGTGTTTATGGGGTGTGGTTATGAGGTGTGGTTATGGGGTGTGGTTATGGGGTGTGGTTATGAGGTGTGGTTATGGGGTGTGATTATGAGGTGTGGTTATGGGGTGTGGTTATGGGGTGTGATTATGAGGTGTGGTTAGGAGGTGTGGTTAGGAGGTGTGTATGAAGCTTCCTGTGTCTCCTCCGTTCCCTCTTTCCCCTCCACATGAAATAATAAACAGAAGCTGATCAAAGGTGGAGTTGCTGCGGGGTGGGTCCAAGTTAATTTCACCGTTTTATCGTTGGGTTAATCAAAAGGGAGAAGCTTCTGCCTGTGTGCATAATTACTTAGCGTGGTGTTTTGTGTATATACCTTGTTGTAGATTTTGTTCTCTATCAGTTTACGTTTGGTAAGTATTATTTTAAAAACTAACGCCATATTTTTGTGGTGCCATGAAAACTTGTGGTTCTCTCTCTATCCCTCTCTCCCTTTGAGCATATTCATCCATATCATCACTCCTTCCCTTCCTGCTTCCTTCTTCTGTATCTCACCTTTCTTCTAGTCTCCCAAGCTATTCATCCTCATCATCTTCGTCCTCCTCCTCCTCCTCGGCTGTATCTCACCCTCCTCCCGTCCCGCAGATCTCCGTGGAGGGCAGCGATGACCCAAGATGCTGGACGCAGGGGCAGCGGGAGACGGGCCAGACGAAGTACCTGTTGACCATCGACCACGAGGTGTGCGGCAGCGAGGTCCACAACACCTCCGTCACCACCTTCATCATCGTGCAAGAGAACCTGCCCATCCTGACGCACTCCACCCGGCGCTTCCTAGTCAAGTGCAACTACATCCCCGAGACCTTCACTGTGCGCGCCGGGTGAGTAAAAGGGATGAAAGGGGATGGGGACGGGAGGGAAGGGTAGGAAATGGATGAAAGGGGATAGGAATTAAGAGAAGGGCAAGGTAGTGAAAGGGGATGAAAGAGGAGGGTAGGGGAGGAAAGGGTAGGTAGAGGATGTTAAGGGAAAGTTTAGGGAACATTAAGGGGGATAAAAAAAGGATGAAGATGTGGTTTTAGCGTAGGGAAAGGTAAGGAAAGGAGAGATGAAGGAGAATGGGAAAAAAGGGCACGGTAGGGAAGGGTAGGAAGAGGGATGTTAAGGGAACGTGAAGGGGAATAAAGAAGAATTTATGAGGTATGAAGATGTGGTGCTAGAATCGTAGAAGGTAGGTACAGGAGAGGTAAAGGTAAATAAAAGGAAAAACAAAGAGGCTGAAGGGAAGGTGAAAGAAAAAGTCGACAAGTTAAGGACTATCAAAGGGTAGGTCAGAAGCGTTGGTCAGGAGTACATCAAAGGAAGGTCAATGCTAAGTCACGGATAGCCAAGAGACAGCGAGTAGCGGGCTTTTTTTTATTAATGTTTACTTTTTTGTGCCCTTGAGCTGTCTCCTTTGCTGTAAAAAAAAAAAAAAAAAAAAAAAAAAAAATAGACAGACAAACAGACAGACAAACAGACAGACAAACAGACAGACACTTGGTAGACAATTGGTAATACCCAGGTCACGTCTTACACAGGTGAAAAAAACTCTCTAGCCAAATGCCTCTCCTCCAGCAGCCTTCGTTCCCTCAAATTTTCCCATCCTCATTCCTGAAGAAGATGAGCATTACGCGGCTCTTAAAACCATTCTCATCTCATTCACGGATTAAGTTTAGGATCACGGAACCACAAATTATAATCAGGGTGCAAAAAAAAAATACACGCGAGAGGAAGAGGAGAGAGTTTTTGGTGTTCGTAAATCGCTTACTAAAGATAATCCTCGAACCCGCCTCCGGAAATAGGCGAATAAAGGCAAGAACTTACTGCTGAGGTCATTGACTTGGAGAGAGAGAGAGAGAGAGAGAGAGAGAGAGAGAGAGAGAGAGAGAGAGAGAGAGAGCGTTGGGAAAGGATGACGAATAAGGAAGAGACGGAGCTGCATTACGAGTTTCTTTTATTTCTTCTTCTCTTTATCCTCATTTTTCTTTCCCTCATCCTCATCCTCATCATATCCTCATCATCATTATCATCCCTTCTTCCTCCTCTTCTTCCTTTTTATCATCATTCCCTCACGTGCCCCATCCTTCCCGCCTCTTCCGTCCCTTCCCCTCATCATTAGCTAGTCTTTGAGGGACAGAGGAGGAGCTGGAGGGAGGGAGCTGAAGGGGACATTAAGAGACGAGGAGCCGGGGAGGAAGGGGAAGAGGAAGGGAGGCTTGAGGGTTCTTCAGTGTCTCGTCTCTATTCGAAACTCTCGCATGAATCTTGTTTCAAATTGTTACTTGAGGAGAAAAGGCGAAGCAAAAGATGAGCTGCCTGAGGTACGGTGATGGAGAGAGAGAGAGAGAGAGAGAGAGTTGGTTTATATTATTTTCACATCTCTCTCTCTCTCTCTCTCTCGTTCCCTTCTTATCCCTTCTTTTTATTGGTAACTTTTTCTCGAGTCCTTCATGTCTTCCATTTCCTCAATATTTCCTACTCTTTTTGCTTCGTTTTTTCTCAGACTATTTTTCCTCCTCCTCTCCCTCTTTCTCCTCCTCCTCCTCCTCCTCCTCCTCCTCCTTTTCTATCTCTCTTTCCTGCCATCTTCCCGGCCACATTTTTATCAGCAACTTCGGAGTGAGGGAATAAATGCGGGCGAGTGCAAAACCATCTCGGATGCTTCATTTTTCTTTGGCGGGGCATTAGAAAGCGAGGCCGAGAACCACTCTCCTATTATCTCCCCTACCGTCTGTTCCCTCGCTCCCCTTCCCCTCACCCTTCTATAACGTGTATATACTTCCTTAACAACATTTCCTCAAGGGAGATATTGGCAAGGTTCTCGGAAACTTGGTATGTTTTCTTTTTCTTTTTTTCCTCTTAATCCGCCGTCATATGCATCCCTTCAAGTTCTACGGGGTGGTGATATTATGAAGCTTCTTCGGTATTATAATAACAATAATAATAATAATAATAATAATAATAATAATAATAATAATAATAATAATAATAACTGATAACAAAATCGCTATCTCTTACTTCCGTTAACGTTCACATGCCTTCAGCAGAATGTAAAGTCCTGAACATGACTGGATGACATGTGAACGACTAGGCCAACTTTTTCTCATCTTTCTTTCTCTCCTCCTCTCCTCATCGAAAGAACCCAGGGTGGTCAAACAAGACATTCTCAGAGCCAAGGCGGTTTATTTCGCTTTCACTTCAAATCATTCTTTCGTTCTTCCTGTTATTTTATTTTTTCTCCCCTTATTCTATTGATTTTTTTCCTTCATTTTTTTTCGGTTAAGGCTTTTGATATTAGGACATTCTTCGCACACATCTCTCACTCGGTTGAGATGATAAATACTTTCCGCGATTATAAAAACGCTGCACTTGTCATTTTTGCTTCGTTATATAAGTCTTGGATCGATTGAAGTTGTACAAATAATACTTACTATTTTCTCATTTTTATTAAAGAGAGGAATTAATTATACTCCTTCCACTGCACTCTTTGATCGCATTAATACATATTTTTTTGCTTCATTATATAAGTCCTGGAACGATTAAAGTTGTGCAAACAATACTTATAATTTTTCTCATTTTTATTAAAGAGATTATACTCCTTCTACTGCAGTCTTTGATCGCATTAATTCATCAGAGAGAGAGAGAGAGAGAGAGAGAGAGAGAGAGAGAGAGAGAGAGAGAGAGAGAGAGAGAGAGAGAGAGAGAGAGAGAGAGAGAGAGAGAGAGAGAGAGAGAGAGAGAGAGAGAGAGAGAGAGAGAGAGAGAGAGAGAGAGAGAGAGAGAATGAATTCATCTCACTGTCGTTCGTCTTATGACCAATGCGAAATTTGGCAAAGAAAAAGACCGGAGTAGCAGACCCCAGAAGCCATCTAGCTGACCACAGAAATTAGACAAAGAACAAAACGCTGTGCTATTACGGAAACAAATGCGCAATAATGTGATATCATGGTTTTCAGAATCTCACTTGCATATGGCTCCATCTGGCTACAGCGTGTTCCATAAGGCCTTGGACACACTATCAAATGCCACACGCGTAAAACTATCAAGATAAACATTGATCTGCATTCTTAATTTGATAGTAGTTCACTTAATAGTTTGGGTGAAAATCTCCAAAGCAGTTTTTCTATTTCCTGTGGTAGTACTCGGTGGAACGGTTTGCAGTAGTAGTAGTAGTAGTAGTAGTAGAAGTAGTAGTAGTAGTGGTGATGGTGGTAGTAGTAGTAGTAGTACATAAGAACATAAGAACATAAGAACGCAGGAGTCTGCAAGAGGCCGGTAGGCCTGTACGAGACAGCTCCTTTGACCCTAAGCTCCCGTGTATCTAACCCCACCTAATATCGCTGTCCATGAATTTATCTAGTCTATTTTTGAATGTGACAATTTTATTGGCACTCACCACATGACTGCTAAGCCTTTTCCACTCATCCACCACCCTGTTAGTAAACCAATTTTTGCCTATGTCCCTGTTGAATCTGAATTTATCCAGTTTAAACCCATTACTTCGTGTCCTACCCGGTTCTGTTACCAACAAAACCTTATGAATGTCTCCCTTATTAAAGCCCTTCAGCCATTTATAAACCTCGATCATGTCTCCACGCACCCTTCGCCTTTCTAGAGAATGCAAGTTTAACTGTTTGAGTCTTTCCTCGTATGGCAAGTTTCTCAACCCCTGAATCATCTTAGTCATCCTCCTCTGCACCGATTCTAACATTTTGATATCCATTCTATAGTAGGGTGACCAGAACTGAACCGCATAGTCAAGATGAGGTCTAACTAATGCTAAATATAGTTTGAGGAAGACTTCGGGGCTTCTGTTGCTTACGCTCCTTGAAATAAATCCCAGTACCCTATTAGCTCGATTTCTAGCTTGAATGCATTGTGCCCTTGGACGGAGATCAGAGCTCACTAAGACCCCTAAATCCCTCTCGCACCCAGACCTGCTTATGAGAGTGTCATTTAAGCAATAGTTATGTGAGGGGTTGTTCCTACCTACACTCAGAATACTGCACTTCCTTACATTGAACTCCATCTGCCATTTATCCGCCCAGTCATACAATCTGTTGAGTTCACCTTGGAGAATACTAGCGTAGCGTAGTAGTGGTGGTGGTGTTGGTAGAAGTAGTAGGCGTGGGATAAGCCCTTCTAACGGATTGGCGAACACACCCTATCTGTCTGTCTGCTCTTCGCCAGCGTGAGTCTTCCCAACGAGCAGGACGACGACGAGGACCTGTCCCCCGTGGACCAGGCCATCTTCGAGCTCGACCCGTCTGAGCTCTTCGACTCCGCCAACAACATCTTCGACTCGCGACTCTCAGAAGACATCGGCCGAGCCCTCAAGATGTCCGCCGAGGAGGTGAACAAAGGTGAGAGAGAGAGAGAGAGAGAGAGAGAGAGAGAGAGAGAGAGAGAGAGCATTGATATCTCGCCAGTTTTGATCACATAACGTCTCCTTCACCATCATCACTCCACATCACCACCTTACAAGCATCACGACCTTACAAGCATCACCACTCCACATCACCACCTCCCGAGCCTCACCACGCCTTCCTTTTTACGCTTGTCATCCCGCAGAGCCTCAGATGTGGGCCCACCTGGTGCTGATGGTGATCCTGGTGATGGCGGCCGTGGTGGGGCTCTCCTGCGCGGCCTGGCACTTCGTCAGCCACTCCAGGGCACAGAGCCGCCAAGGTGAGGCCCCGAGGAGGAGGAAGAGGAGGAGCAAGAGGAGGTGGAGGAAAAGGAAGTGGAGGAAGAGGAAGAAATAAAGGAGGGGGAAGAGGAGGTGGAGGAAAAGGAAGTGGAGGAAGAGGAAGAAAAAAGGAGGGGGAAGAGGAGGTGGAGGAAGAGGAGGAAGAAAAGGAGGAGATAGAGGGCGTCTTTGAATTGCTGAGTTGCCTTTTTTCATTTTTTTGTTTTGTGTTAGTTTGGTTGTATTGTGTAAATGTACTCACTGCGATTATGATTTATAGATAGATAGATAGAAAAATAGATATCCTGACCACACGTTGCAATTTGATTATGAGGTTACATATTTGTGTAGAGATTAGTAAAAATTGATTATCGAGCAGCGTAACGAGTGAGTGGGTGTATAGTAATAGATTGATTGATAGGTAGACACGCAAATAGGCTAGTTGACCACTCATTACAATTCAGCAATATGGAATGCAAATATGAACTGATGGGTAAGTGCTGGTTCACAAATAGGCCAATGGATGAGTGGAACCAATTAAATAGATATATTATGTAGATGATGCAAGTTCGATTGAAAACTTAATATGAGGGTTAGATAGACTTGTGGATGACGAGGGAAGGTGAAACACAACTATACAACTGTCAGGAGGTAGCATGTGTAGGCCGAATGTCCCCTTCTGTGTCTCCTTACCCTTGTGTATTCGTGTGTATCATCTATCGTTGAAATGAACAGTGTAGTGAATGGATAAACGTGTGGAGAGATGGATACTATGTGGAAGGACGTGTAATTACATGGAAGCTTATCATTATTATTATTATTATTATCATTCTTATTATTATTATCATTATTATTATTATCATTATTATTATTATCATTATTATTGTTATCATCATTATTACCATTATTACCATTATTATTATTGTTATTATTATTGTTGCTATGTTCACGCACACGCATGCTCACCCTTCCCTTCCTTTCCACAGGGTTCATGTCGCCGCAGGAGGAGCCGCGCGTGCTCCAGGAGAACGATTCCCTGGAGGCTGTGGTGCGTGACTACGGGCGCAGCGACGCGGGCCAGGAGAGTGTGGGGCAGCCCGTGGCCCTGGTCAGTGTGCGCGCTGTGGGGGAGGAGACGGAGGCATAACGGGGGTCTGGTAGCGGTGGTGATGATAGTGTGCTTGTGTTTAGTACGTGTTAGGTTATGTCAACACTATCGCGCAGTGACTGGGGAGCCGCGCAGTCTTGGGCATGACTGGTGTCCAATATGCTGAGTAGGTAGCCAGTTGTTGGTCGACAGCTGGGTGTAACATTTTGCGGCGGGCAGCCAGGCCCCGACCAGCGCCAGGTGATTCTGCTCTTCCATGGGCTGGTCTGCCCGTCGAAGGTGCCTCAATGTGTGCGACGGCGGATTTGTCACTCGTGCCCGCTGGTCACTGCCCCATAGTGTGGACGCGGCTTAGCTCTCCCCTATAGATCAAGATATATTCTGTTGATCTTGGCTCTTCCTTTCATCCTTCGTTCCCGTGGCGAGGCAAGGTCAGCACAAACACTTTGCCCCCCATGACGGAGCCGCCACCGGCCCCGAGTTGTGCCGACGCCATTAGATGATTGTTGTTCCCGAGCCTCGCCTGCTTTGTGATTCATTCCTCAACTCTTTCTTAATGCGAATCGTGCTCGTCACGTGTGTGGGTGAACCGTATTTATTCAGTGTCATCGCAACTGTCAGGTCACTTTTCTATGTCCATCCGTAAGTGAAGGGACGCTTGTCAGACATGCAAGAGGTCATTTCTTGAGGATATTAATCTAAGAAATTAGTATTGAAAAGTGCAGATGTTCCTTAGATGATTAGATAGATGATGTTTAGGGACACGGAATTATTTATAAATTGCTGCTATAAAAATTTCTGATGTAGCTCTCCCTTTGTGAGACGGAAGGTTGCCAATCACTGTTTTGTTCCTTCAAATTTTCTTCGCTATATTTACGTGATAGATTTCGGAAGAGGCTTCACTATAGATCTTGTCAAAAGAACTAAGTTTTTCAATTAATTTGTATATCAAGAATTAAAAATAACCATCGGATTATGTATATATATTTTATGCTCGAATGGAGTTCGCAATTCATCTCTTCCACGTCCACTGTTGTAACATTGAGTTTGTACGGAATGCTTTATGGCTGTGTGAGATCAATTTTTTATGCACCTTACTTGCACAACTGTTTTCCTGATGTACCAGGCTGAGGAATCTGAAAACTCCCACCGGACACATTGGATGCCTTGAGGTTGCCAGCTTCTGACAGATAGGTACGGTTGATCAGTGTTTGCGTGTCGTTGTGTTGTGCTGTGCTGCTTTGGTGCTTTGATCGCGTCGGCGGCCATCCCACTCCACTCTGTGCCTTTCCCGAACTGAGGTATCGTACGCCTTGTTCTCATTACTATTGTCTCCGTCACTTTTAACAGTATGTAGATATCGTAGGCCACGTTCTCTTTATATTCTACAACTTTGCATTTTGTTCCCGAGGTTGAGGGAATCCCTGCAAGGCTGGGGCTTCACTCTCGGCTTCGCTACTGCGTCACAACAACAGCGAGCGGGGACAA
Source organism: Eriocheir sinensis (assembly GCF_024679095.1). NCBI lineage: Eukaryota > Metazoa > Arthropoda > Malacostraca > Decapoda > Varunidae > Eriocheir > Eriocheir sinensis. The sequence goes on along the minus strand of NC_066529.1, from coordinate 5,758,989 downwards.
AGGAGCCTGACGAGCTATGAACAAATCCTGAGCGTTATTTAGGTTTCTTTCAGCGGCTTTTCAACGCACTATACGTGCAGACATATTTCTATTCAGACGCGTGAAGATTAACTCTTTCCGATATTACTCGTGTATGGCGCACCTGCTCCCCGGCGAAAGATTACTGCCTCGGCCCCGATGCTTCGGTCCCGGTGCCGCTGCCTGTCGGCTCCAGATTGCCTCCGCTACCTGGAGGCAATTCTTCCGCGTCTTCCCTTTTTTCCAGAGACGCGTTTCTCGTCGGCAGCGGCAGAGAATAATGCATTCATGCAACATACAAATAGGTAGACAAATTGATGTGTATATGCATTATTATCATGAAAGCGTATTTTTTATTAATTCATGTTGAGAATATTTTTTTGTAAAATGTTTTTTTAAACTTTTCCAACATGATTTTAAAATTAACGATTTCTTAACTTTTCAAACGTATACGAATATTGAATATCAGGTGGAATATTTAATTCATAAATTCATGCGTGCTTAAACGAATATTTACATCACTTATGAATCAATATTAATAGCAGATGAAATTAAATAACTGACTTTGATATACTGAAAAGGCAAATGCGTAATTACTACCTTGTGTGTAGCCGATCAGACGTAAAGGGCGGCAAGACAGCAACAATGAAAGCACGAGCGAGGCGGCGGAGTTCGAGAGCTTTGGCAGGTGGCGCGAGGCGGCGGCTGTCAGTTGTGTGCACTTGTGATTCATTATATTAAGTGGCGGGCGTGAGGTGAGGTGTCGAGGGCTGAATATCGTGATGCTCCTGCTGCCATCTCCCGCCCTCAGGTGCTCGAGACGTGCTCTTCCTCCCGTGTCTTGCGATGGGCAGACAGCAATTCGTGTTTGGATGTCACTGTTCGCCGCGCGGGAGCCAAAATGAAGTAACTCTGTACAGCTGTTGCCTTGTGTCCTTAGAGGCTTCAGACGTCCCTTCCTCCCTCAGGCCAAACGCTTAACTCGTGGTCGTCTGGGTCACAATATGTCGGGGGCAATTTGAGGTAGAAAGAGATTACGTATTCATTTGTTAATTTGTGTCCTCAGAGGCGCGTGACAGTTCCTCCCTCCCATGGGCTGGATATGCAGTCATTCGCGGTTGCTTCGTGTCGCTGGCGAGTGTCGAGGCACCTCTGGAACTAACTCGGAGCGGTTTTTTTTTTCAGCATCCTTCTGTCTGTCCTAATGAGTCACCGTGTTGTGGGTACTTTTTTCACATTTTTATAACTTTTTTTTTCATTCTTATTTTATTTCGTGTTCTGTCTCCTCTGAAATAAGAAAAGGTCGCCGAGTGGAAGCCAAAATTAGACGCCCTGTGGGAGGAGAAGGTTATTGGCGGAGAGGTGGCCACGCGTAGGAGGTGAAGAGTAGAATGTGGAGGAGGAGGAGGAGGAGGAGGAGGAATAGGAGGGGCTGTCGTTGGGATGAATGGAGGGGCTGCGGGCTGGCCAGGACTCTTTGCTCGGGAATCTAAAAAAAAAACTCACGCATTGTTTTCATGGATAGGGCTGAACAAGACACTATTCAGGAGGGTCAACATTAACTGGTGCTCTCTCTCTCTCTCTCTCTCTCTCTCTCTCTCTCTCTCTCTCTCACACACACACACACACACACACACACACACACACACACACACCTTCGGGGAGGCGGTGGCTGAACGGATAGCGAGACGGCCCCGCGTTCAGGAGGACGCGAGTTCAATCCCCGCCCGGTGCCACCAAGCTGGAATTTTCCAGCCGCCGCCGAGTGCCTTAAAACTACCCATATGCTGTCCAGAAGACCACCTGTCAACCTGGACTCTAGATTCTAGGATCAAAGATGAGCTCCAGGAGGGCAGCATGACCTAATGAAAGATGGCGCCACTATAAACACTCGCCTGCGCCAGAACGGGCTGGGCCGACCATCAGGACCCACCGGAAAGAAGCCTTGGACCGACCATCAGGATCCACCGGAAAGAAGCCTACCGGCGCAATAGGCCGCGACATAAAAAAAAAAAAAAAAAAACATACATCGCGGAGAGCTAGAGGCAAAAGCGGAAGATGTCCATTTTCTATATGCAAATTTACAATGACAGGGAGAAGGGTGACTTTCTCTGCCTCTGAGTGTGTGTGTTTGTGTGTGTGTGTGTGTGTGTGTGTGTGGAGGGTTACGATAGCGCAGCGGGAGGGAACGAGCCATTTGCTGTTATATGTTTCTGCCTCCTTCTTTTACAGCTGCCTCTTCTGCGGCTTCTGTTGTTGCTGTTCTTGTACGCGTATATCCTTGCGCCTTCTTATCTGGCAGCACTGCAGGGTTTGGCGGCGAAAAGTTCAAATGCGACGAAACTTTGGGTGACGTTAAGAAATCCTCTATCTCGCTTCTTGTAAAACCGCGTCTCTGGAACTCTTAATCAACGGTGTTTTTTATTTGTAGGAATGATGCATATCTAGTGGTTGCCGGTGGAGAGCAACTCGAATGTGACGCAACTTCGGGTGACTCTAAAATTGTCTCTTGTTTATGTTTGCAATAACGTTCCACTACCACTTCATCCTTGTTTCTTGCAGACGAGTTTCCTGGACGGACTCGAACTGCAGACTGACGAACTGGTCGACCTAAGCCACGACTCCCTCCCAGACGACCTCCTCCACCACTCTCTCGACCCCCCTGACGACCTGCTGGAGGAAGGTCTCGCGTGTGACCCCGACAATATCCTCGACGACCCCCTCCACGACTTGCACCTCAGCCTTACCGGCGACCCAGCACTCCAGGACGACCTAAACGACTTCGACGACACTTACCCCGACGACTCACAGGATTTTGACCTCCACTGTAGTACTGACGACGACCCGAGTTTCCCTGTAGGTTTTGTCGTTCCCATTGAGACTTTTAACCCATTGACCCACCCTGATAATTGTGACGACGACCTGCTGGTGACCTATGACCTCCCCTGCCGTAACGAGCCTGTGATGGTGGTGATTGAGCCCCAAGCCCTCCCTCACCTGCCCCCTCTCATGCCACACCTGCCTCATCCCTCCCTCCCTCACCTCCGTCACCTCTCACACCCTTCCCTCACTCACCACTCTCCCTCACTCTCCCTCCCCGACCTGCACCATCTTCACCTGTCCAATAACCTTCCTTTCCACCCACCGGAGTATGCTGAGGATGAGGTCTTCCTGAGTCAAGAGGAAGAGGATGAGATCGAGAGGCAGGATAGAAATGAGGAGGTTCAATATATTAACTGTTTCCCCGTTGGTTCCTCTCCTCCTCCTGTTCCTCTATCCCGCTCACGTCACCCTTCATTAGATACGAATTGGCGCCTCAGTGATGGAGAAGGACAGTTTTTCCCTTCGTTCTCGCAGTAATAAGTTAACAACCCGCCAACTGCATCCCAGTCGCACGCAACACCCCGGTAACACCCACAGTACTCCTTCGCAGCCCACATCAACACCCCAGTAAGGCCCATCCCAGTAAGGCCCCAGCTCACACCACAGTCCGGGCATACCTCTCGTGCATCCTGAAATGTAGTCAGTGCATATTACGTCTCTGTCCAGCCAACACCCGAGGGAAGCCGCCGTCCCCGCAATCACACCGTCTGTTCACAATTTCCCTCCAGGTCTCAGAAACGCTTTGGTCAATTTCACATTCCCAGCAATCCCAGAAACATTAATTTAGGGAAGTGACTTTAATAAAACCTTAACGCGTCTCCAGCTTTTGTTCAGTTGATGCAATTTAAGAGGAACTTGTGAAAGCTGTTATTCGACTATTTATATTAATCATTTACAGTGAATTTTAATCATATACAGTTATATATATATTTTTTGAACTGTCAGAGGAAGGACAAAGAGAGGTTTCATAAATAACACAGAACGAACTGACTTATAAATACTTTACAGGGAACTCGTTTGATTTTCTCTCTTACGTTTCCTTTATCCTAATTTCCGTGTTGACGCTTATTTATACATTTACCATAACAAAAGGCTGACGTGAAAATGTCCAGAGCAATTCCGTTAATTTGGGTTCTTCCAAGACCCTTCACACGTTCGACAACTCTTTCCGGGAAGGGAGGAGGAAGAGCGAATAACAGTAAGCTAATAACTGCTGGCGTCGCAATTAGCTTGTAAATGGTAGTCACAGTTCGCGTGATTATTCCGCGCACGATGACAACAAGGTATATATAGCAGTGTACTTGGGTATTTTTTAGACATTCAAAGGACATGAGGATATTGGACGTCGATTTTACCGTGAGGATGTTTAAGCAAAAGAAGTTGATCGCCATTACTGATCCGTGTACCATAACCCCAACGGCGAGGGAAGGATGGAATCAAGGTTAAGCTGCGCACTAAAATATTTTTAAACGCTCAAAGGGCATATGCGTATTGGATATCTGTTTAAGGTGAGAGCTTATCTAGCGAGAGCATCTTATCACCATTCTTATATTTTTCCTTGTACAATACCCACACCGGCGAGGGATGGAAATAAGGGATCGCTGCGTACCTTCACGTTCTCAGACCTTCAGCCGGGATAAGAGTATTTAGCATATTTTGAATGTCTGTGCGTGCATCAGTTTGTTTCGCGTGGGGCTTTAAACCTCTTCACATTTACTGTTCCTCGTAATGCAGACAGCGGCGAGTGATATCAGCTGAATTTATAGCTGCCCCTCGTAAGCATAAGCGAGTGTGTGTGTGTGAAGTTCATATAAGAGCGTGAATCACCGTTCGTTGTTAGAATCACGTTGTTATGCTGAATCAAGAAACCTCTCCCCGTAACCCACAGGCATTAGGGAGTCTCGCTGAATGAGGCTCACCAACTTTATCGTGTCTCTTTGCTGCATTGGTCGAGGCTTAACGAGTGTGCTCTTCGGCGCCTCCTCCCCGCCATTTGTCTTAAAATATACGAATTTGCATATCAGGAAAGGCGCAGCTAATTGGAGCACCTGGGCATGTGTATTTATAGCCGTGTGTGTGTGTGTGTGTGTGTGTGTGTGTGTGTGTGTGTGTGTGTGTGTGTGTGTACTTCATATATATACACACGTTCACCAAACCCGTGACAGTGTGATGTGTTGAAACAAATAAATAAAAAAATTACAAGCTAAGTAAACGGTTACGTAGACTAATTCCATATATAGAGGAAAATACTGTTCACTGCATATATAGAAGAGTCATTGTACACCATATTAATACCTACACACGTTCGCCAATCCAGGGACCGAGTGAATAAAAAGGTTTGCAGGCTAAGAAAGGAGAGGTAATGCACACTGTATGTATAAATATTGTTCACTTCATACAGGGAACGATTACTGTATACCGTATATACTGAATACTTGTACACTATATAATTTTACACGTTCGCCAAACCCGAGACAGTGTAATGAATGCGTTAATATATAATAAAAACGTTTGCAAGCTAAGGCAAGGGGTTTTTATTTTCTTTGCGGTCTCCTTGTAATAGATGGTTAATTTTGTCACCCAAGGAAAGTTTTTATTGGTTTCGATTGTTTTTTGTTTTTTTTACAGCTAAAGAAACAGCTCAAGGGCAACAAAAAAAAGGTAAAAAAAAAAAGCCCGCTAATCGCTGTTCCCACAAAGACAAAAGTAATAAGCGGCCAAAAGAGAAAGGCAGATCTTACGTATGTTTTCTTTATATTAGTTATTATTAAGACACTTCGGTTTTGTCTTTGCCGACGCCGCTGCTTCTTCTGTATTCCGGTTTCCATGATGGGTCTCTGTCCATCTTCATTATATACTTCGCGTAATTCCCTCTTTTTTTCTGCACGTGAACTGCATTTCCTATGAATTTCAGCCCCAAATATCTTGTGATTAATTTTTATCTTCCATCTGCTTTTTTTTTTCTTCCTTTCATACCAGAGGCTAATTACCGTCCCCTCTCTTCCTCCATGTCCTTGTGTGTGTGTGTGTGTGTGTGTGTGTGTGTGTGTGTGTGTTAAAAGTGTTACCTCATCGCCACCAATAAGCAAGCACCTTGGTCACCTTTTTATCATGTGATATTTTTTGTGATCTGAGAAGCCAAAATGATAGGAAAATAAAGATGTAAAAGATTAGGCCCACATCTAAATTTAGGCCAGTCAAACAACTCTATTACATAGCCATTTATTATAGATCTGCAGCCCCCACACCTCGCGAACAGGACAGCCCCTGACACACAGATCACCGGCGGGTCAGAGCATAAAATTTACGGCCGATATAAATCAGCCTCGCGTGACACGCCTCTTGGACAGGCACGGCGGCGTGTGCAGGGCGTCCGCGCGCGCCCCTTCAGGCATGTCACTGGGAGCATTCTTGCAGAGAACATCGCCCGCTGCCTTGCTTGTGATATCCATTCATATGATTCAGTTAAATTCTTTTGTTTGTAATAATAAAAAAAGACTCAATATCATAAAAAAGTTACTGACTTAAAAAGAAACTAAAACTTAACTCGAGAAAAGCAGAACTGATAAAGAAATGTTTAATGCCACCTCAATATGTTTATTCCGCTAATGGCAATCGTTTTAAATTTTTATCCCTTTTGTTATTGCGCATAGTAATCGTGACTCACTCAAATTTCTACTAGTTTTTTCCATCGCATAGGTTTTATGAATAAACATCATGAGTTTTTTTTAATTACTCTTCTAAGATGATAAAAAAATAATCGTTTACTTGTTCATAATGTTATTCGTTCCTCACAGACCTGGCGCATAAAAATAATGACATTCATATTTTAGGATCAGACACGGTAAGAAGATCAATAGAGTAAAATAATAATGACATTTAAACTTGTGAACAGACCTGAAGAAAAAAAAAATCAGGGCAATAAAGTTTATCAACAGACACGCCAAGAAGAAAGCATCGCGTCGCCAGAGAATGACTGAAAAGCAACCACCCGTGTGAAGGACAGGATGCTGAATCTATTCAGAATAAGATTTATACGTAAAAATTATGCAGCTAGGTCGATATTAAACCTTTCCTTGGAAGATCTATGCTTCGAGATATATTCTCGCCTAACGACTGCACGCAGATTCTCATATTTCCTGCACCTGTACGCCACGTTTATCATATTACATTTTATTTACTTGCAGAATTTATACTTCGACAACTCTCCGCGGCGTTCATCGACTCCGTGCACATTCTTATATTTGTACTTGCCTGTCCATCACGTTTGTCATGTCATATCGTGTTCTCGGAAGTGGACGAAAGCGGGAAGGAAATGCGATTCACACGGTGCTCTCTCCAGACGATCTCTGACGCATGAGCGATTCAGTCCCATTCTGCGCTTCCCGCTACACATTGCTGAGCCTCCGAGGGACACCCGCTGGAGGGAAAAATGTGTTTGTGGAAATTTTCCTTTATCTAAGTTAAAGGTTTATGTTGTTTTTTATGTGTGTGTGCGAGTGTGAGTTTCTGGCTTTTGTGTGTGAGCCGGGAAGTGTCTGTATCAATAAATTACGAGGACTTATAATTTTGTTGTGTAGGCCTGTGTTTTCCGGTATGCTATTTTTTTGTACTGTTATTTTATGATGATTTCCATTAATGCTTTTTGGCCCATGCTGACCCTCGTTGCTCTTCGTAAAACAATTCACTAAAGTCTGGCCAGTGGAATGGACGACATTATTCTAAGTATATGATTCGTGTCTGTTCATCTTCCCTCCGCTAATTACTTCCTTTGTTTTCTTCATAATAATAGTATCTGCTTCCTGTTTTATTGTCAACACTTTATACACTGAGAGGGTGACCCTTTCCTGCACGCACTCAGTCACATAACTCATTTGCGACACCGTGGCGTGGCGAGGGTTGTCTCGAAGGGATGAACGTTACTCCCACAAGACGGCTGCCGTCACGCTGGGCATTCACACCATGGACACAACAACAGCACAAAAACAATGATGATAAGAATGATACTGATAATAATAATAATAATAATAATATGATAATAATAATAATGATAATCAATGGATCTATAAATCATTTAAACGATATGCATTGTAATGGTGTCATTTAGAGGCACAACGAACAATCAACTCTTCATGAGATGGATAAGGAGCACAGTTGTCAATTTTTACTCTTGCTCAGTGCTCCTTCTCTCCCGTACTTCCCCCATGATAATGCTGCTTGACATGGATAGAGTGGGGACGATCTCCCGCCATAGACAGCATAATTATCATTGTTGGTCATTATTGTGTTCGAGGAAACAAACAGGGAAACGGCTAAGCACACTCGAAGGCCATCAGAGCCAAAGCCTATTTGTTTGGAGTCAAAGGCTCTTCGTCTCATCAACTCCCCTCCTCTTACTGGCAGTCTTCTCCCTCTTGGATTCCGCCGCGATGTTGCATCGCTTTCTATCTTCTATCAATATTGTCATGCTAATTGCTCTTCTGAACTTTCTAACTGCATGCCTCCCTCCCTCCCGCGGCCCCGCTGCAAACGACTTTCTCCTTAAAGAGCATCTTAATTTTTTCATCTTTTCCGCTGGTACACTCTGGAACGTTCTTCCATTCCATTCTTTCACGAATGTAGACAGATCAACATTGTTTATGATCGATGACACTTTGCGCACGAGGAACAATGGCGTAAAACTCAGATGTAGACAAGTAAATTCAGACTGCACCAAATTTTTCTTCACCAACGTTGTAGTGCGAGAATGGAATAAGCTTCCACCATCAGTGGTCCAGTGTAACACGATTGACTCCTTCAAAAATAAGCTCGACCGTCACTTCCTTCAACTTCATATCAACTAGAGTAGAAATGCAACGTTTTGGAGTCTTCTGATTAATGTAAAATCACTTAGGTTTAAGGACAGACCACCAAGTCTGGACCTAAATGGGAAATGTCTTTCCTGATTTTCATCGTGTAAATCTCTCTCTCTCTCTCTCTCTCTCTCTCTCTCTCTCTCTCTCTCTCTCTCTCTCTCTCTCTTCTCCTTGTTCCCACTTTCGCTGTCAAATTTAAACAGAGTGGGTCCTTCTGCAGCACATTTGGGTACAAGCAGTAGCGAGACAGCACACGTGGCTACATTAGCGAACTCTGTGCCTTGTTTACACATCTCTGGCGCCACCACCACCACCACCGCCACCACCACCACCCAAGCGCAACATAACCAACAGAGAAATTCCACTCA